>NC_039365.1:129139271-129228074 GCF_003573695.1 Papaver somniferum
GTGGTGGTCGGTGGTGGCGGCGGAGGTGGTAGTCGGAGGCGGTGGCGGTGCTTATTGGTGGTTGTTTATTTCTTGTTGGGGGTGACAATATAATAAGAATTAAAGTGTGGTTGATTTTTGTTTTTGTTGGGGTGATTTAAACTAGAAGGGTAATATAAGCAGTTTATATTAAATGGGGTTTTTGTGAACAATTTGTTTTGTTGGAGTTTTTGTATATGGATAGTGATACCTTTGGGGTTATAACTCGCGGACCGTTTTCTAAATATCAATAAAGAGAGTTGTCTTCATATAAGCTAAGTTTCATCTTGCAGTTGCCATTAAGATTCACCCACCTCAAATTGGTAACTTGTTTCATCCATTTTGGTTGAGTGAATCAAAAAATCTAGGTTTTGAAAAAAATCTCCAAATTTTTTCTTTTTTTCTCTTCTTTTTAGTTTTTCTTCCCACCAAAAATATAACAAAATTCATCTTCTTAATTTAATTATTATCTAATTAAATTAAACTAAAATTAATTAAATAAGAGTTGTTTGGTCATTATATTTGAGATAACGGGTTTTTGATATTAGCCTTCAAAAGAAAATCATACTAGCGCAGTGTATTTGGTTTTACGGGTTGTCATCTGTGTGGCTTGTTTATTGAAAAAAATAAATTCAATGTGGCTTGGCAAAAGAAAATCTTACTAATGCAGGATTTGCCCTAAAAAGAGTGCGAAAAAGAAAAGCCCCTAAAGCTACCAGTAGTCTCTCTACGTTCAGAACATCATCAATTTTACTTCGTTTAAAAATCTCCGCTGATGAATGCTTTACTGAGCTGATTTTAGTGGTGACGGAGCTTGTGCTGGAAAGTTTACTACGAGTTCGATTGATCAAAATTCGATTATATTTCTTTACAATTTATCAAAATCATGGTAACAGAAGAAGAATCAGAGAAAAGGATTCAGTCAATCATGGACAACATCTTTCGAACTCCTAAATCAAAATCCATCACAAGGTTCTTTTCCTTACCTTTCAATTATTAGCTTTTCTCAAAGTTATGTAGTTTATCTCTGTTAGGGTTTCTTGTTCTTCTTGTTCTTTTAGATTTTCATTACCATATTAGAGATTCTTGGGTCTGAACTTATATATGCCGCTAATTTTGCTCAACGAATACAATTTTATAGTTTATTTTGAATTTGACGTGATATTTGAAAAAGATTTAAAATGTTATTCATAACCTTAGTTGTTCTATTGATAGTGTTTCTGGGAAAGAAACTTCCAAGAGAAAAAGAGGGGATTCTACAAATGAATCATCTGAATCAAGTAATTCAACTGGGGGTGTTCTTTCAGTGGGAAGATTTAAGCGTCCTGCTATTCTGTGTGGGTCGTCATTGTCTTCAGAAGCTCCGTTATGTAGACCATGGGATAGAAGTGATCTTTTGAGAAGATTAGCGACATTCAAGTCAATGACCTGGTTTGGAAAACCTAAGGTTTGGAAAATCTTCTTCTTTCGCTAGATTCAAACCATTTCTCTTATGCCTAGTTGTTCTATGAGTGTCTTTCCTGAGTTTCTCATGTTAGGTTTAGTCTTTTTTACTGGCGTTTTCATGGTTTGTTCTTGTCTTTCTTGGCACGTACCTCAAAGTCCCCATTTCATGTCCAGGCGTACATTATATCCAATTTTGCTTTTGCGGATGTTAGTCTATTGCTGTTATCTGAGTTTTTTCATGGGCATTTCATACGCAATAACTCATGTGTAATAGCCTAGTAGGTATATACGGGTAATAGTCTGCTATAATTTTAGTTAATCAAGAGACTAGGTAGATATTAAAAAGGAGAATCCTGTCCATTTTCTTATAATTATCAAAGAATACATATATAGTAGAAACTCAAGCAGAATGTTTTTATTGTAGTTTTTATTTTTCATCGAGAAAGAAGTTTGTAATAACTTAGTGCCATGCTTCTCAGCTGACCAGTTTCAGTTGATAAGATACCAGAAAATGATGGAAGTTCTGATATGCTGCCTGTTCTGATTTTTATTGTCCTGGCATTTTTTACTAAACTGGTCGTTTTTGTAACCTCACGAGTTCTTGTGGGTCTAGTTTCCTTCATCTAAAGGATCATAAAATCTGCTTTAAGAAGACTTCTGTAGTCATCCCTCCACCCTTCCGTCACCAAATTATTTTTTTGTTTCAAATCTTTTCACTTGTAAACTGATTCAACTTCTTTATGCAAAAACTCATGATATTTCCTTTTCCGTACTCAGGCAGTAAGTGCCATAAATTGTGCACTGAGAGGCTGGATCAATGTGGAGATGGACATAATAGCTTGCGAGGCTTGTGGATCACGTCTCCTTTTCTCCACCCCTTCATCCTGGTCAAGGCAACAGAGTAAGGCTTGGTGCTAGTCCATTTGGAATTTTTACTTCAGTACACAATGCTATGGAGTAAATTTTGCAGATATTTTAGATATAAATGGTGTGGATGTTTTGACATTATAAAATTATTATTTTCCTTGCCTCAGTTGAGAAAGCAGCAGCTGTGTTCAGCTTAAAGCTCGATAGTGGACACAAATTACTGTGCCCTTGGATTGATAATGCGTGCGAAGAGAGATTAGCACAGTTCCCGCCAACTACCCCCCCAGCTTTAGCTCATAGCTACAAAGAACGCTCCTCTGCACTATTGCAACTATCAGCTCTACCCAAGGTTTCTTCTTCAGCAATCGATTACATGAGGAGCCTTCAACTGGAGAGTTTTCTGGAAGAAACATCAACTCTAGAAATTGGTCTTGGAGAAGCTTCTGCAGTTACCTACTTTGGTAGTGTAGATGGAAGACTTGATTCAAACTTGTATTACCAGGTTTGTTATGCCTTGCACTGTGTGTCCATGCTTCTAAGCTTCTTATACAACTACGATTAGTATGTCTAAATGGCCGTTCCTCGTTTTTTTTTTCCCTTCGCCTTTGGTGTTTATGCTGCTAAGCTAAGAATTTATAAACTTTCCAGAAATTGCTAACTGGAAGCTGGAATTGCAGGCTTTAAAACTCATTGCTTTATGTGGATGGGAAATTCGTACACTACCATATGCGGTTGACTGCGATGTCCCCACTCAATCTTCAGCAAATATCCGTCCCGAGGAGTCCTCATTACAGGTTCTAAATCAAAAAAGAAACAGCGTAATTATGAGCTCGACAACTGGTGGTGATGAGACGGATATTGATGAGGAACGACAATCTCTTAGTGAATTACAATCTGATCCAGCATCTTCTGTTTTGGACTGTAGGCTTTGTGGGGCTAGTGTTGGGCTTTGGGCTTTTTCCACAATTCGACGGCCTTTGGAAATGTTTAGGTTAATTGGATCTTCTGAAGTCAATGGTCGGGAAGACCCTGGAAACTATTCTTTGATTGGGAACACTTCAGGGGTTGGTGGGCCAAGAGAAGAAGCCCATGTTGCTTCTAACGGAATCATGAGCACTGTTGCGTCACTTAAGGAAAAACCTTTGAGTTTGAATTTGTCGATAGCTGGAGGTCCTTCACCAGCCAAACAGAATTACAGAGCAACAGTTTCTCTTCCTGTCATGAGCCGGCATTTTAGATCCGTCTCGTCTAAGTCTGATGTTAGAGACCGCACATCATGTGCTTTGGATAACACCAACTCAATTCAGGAGAAAGATCACACATACAATACTCCTTGTGTGCAAATTGCTCAGACTGACGTTAGGTCAGATAAGCGCAAAACAACCGAGTTCGGCAGTGATGTGCAATCACGTTTGAATAGTGAATTTAACGAAGTCGATCCTCACAGGAATGAAATTAACAGTGATACTCAAGAAAGAGACTGCCTTGGTATTGGCTCTGATATTAGTTTGTTAGTTTGTGAAGCTGGAAATAATGTTACGTCTTCTGTGGATGCAAATGCAGATAGTGCTGGAAAAAAGGATTCAAAAATAGTTGATGAAGGAGCCAATGTCCAGAAATCTCTGGAAATGCAAATCACTACACCCTCAGCTCATTGCTCAGGTAAGTCATATGATGGATCTTATGATGTTCGCTTCTTTCTCTTGTATTTTATATAAAGGTGAAGAATATATCGTCTTGGTTGAGCTCCTTATCTGGACGTCATGATTCTGTCAACATTTTTCTGCGTTTTAGTGCATTGGCAATTCATCATACCCTAGTTTAATTCTATCTAAGAGCTAGCTTAGCTGTGACGGTTTGATTAAGAGTCATTTTAAGTTATATACCAAAGTTGCACATTCAACTTGTTTAACATAATACTGATCTCTTTTAAAATTTAAATTGGCATAACGAAGAAGTAAAAGCATTGAGACCTGTCACGTTCAATTCATATATATCATGCAGATCAGAACCAGTAAAATTAGAAACTGTTTGATATAGATCCTTAGGAAAGAGACAAACACCGTTGCAGTATCAAATTAATTTTATTCTGTTGTATGTGCATGTTGCGTTGGACTAAGAAAGCCTCTTTAAGTTTATATTCGTTTTGGTCTCTTATGTTTGAACTGTCTTTACGGATTTTCCTACATGTCCTTCTGTTGTTGCAGGGAAAGAAGTAGAGGAAGCTCAACTAGACCACGCCGTGGAGTTCGATCCAATCAAACAGCATAGGCATTTTTGCCCCTGGATTATATCAACTGGTAATGTTGCACCTGGGTGGCAACAAACACTCAAGGCTTTAGATCATGAGAAAAACCCTTCCCATCTTACAATCACAAGCTCTCCTCCATCTACACCTATGTTAGAGGTATGATAAACGTCTATGAACGTGCTAATTGAATCCACTATATTTGCTAGATGTTGCTATTTGACAATATTGCATTGCATCAATTTGTACAGCTAGATGATCCCATTACTTCAATCAGAAAACTTTTCACGTCTCCATCATCAACAAAGAGAAAGAAGGTCACTTAATTGTCAAGATTCCAGAGAGTTTGTCATTCTCCAATGGACATTTGGAAGAGAGAGAGAGAGATGGAGTATCTTAAATGGATTTTGAAATACTTCTCCAACTGCCTAGGATCAGAGTCATTCCTATCTATTTCCGTTTTTTGTTTTCTTTTTGGTATTTGCTGACAAGGCTCATATATTATCTCCGAAGGTATACATGCTTTAAAGGTTGAAGAAGATCTGAAGTGCTAATCGTCTTACAGTTTAGCTCATGTACCAGAAACATGGCGTGTTCATTCAGTTTAGAGGTTGCAACATAACATGTTGCGATTTGTCTCCATCCCGCTGTATTATTATGTTCATTATTACGGGAAGACCAATAGAAGGTGTTCTGTATTCTTCCCTGCTTAGCCCTGTTGAGAAATTTTGTACACTCCTAAAAATCATTTATAGATGGTCCTATTGATGCGCCAGTTCAAATGGCAACCTGATGAATCAAACATGAAGTTGAGATTTATTTTTGAATTTTCATGTCATGACTGTTCAATTTTTTGGGCCAGAGGAAATTTTGATCAACAAAAAGCATAAGTAATAAGTTGGACAGAATGTCGCAGTCTAAATTCTATCTTAATTCTTAAAACATGATCATCCATCCTATTTATACAAATATGGCGTAAGAAACACCAGCAGTATAGTTATGAACAGAAAAAGAATGTTTCCAGAAATATAAACAGCGGAAGGGGAAAAAGAACGAAATTTTTTTCCGAAAAAGAACCAAAAATAGAGTGCACCCCATACGAGTCGTGACTGTGTGGGTCCGGTGTGGTGATACACTATAAATGGAGGAAAACTCTGCGAGGTACAATCACCTCTTTAGTCTTAAAAGAAGCCGAAACCCTCACCCTCGAATTATCTTTTTGTTTTTCAAACCGCAGTGGAAAGAAAAGAAAACACTCACCAAATTAGGGTCTTCTTCGTCTCCTTTATCTCTCTCTTCTTTTCTTCTTCTCCCCTCTCTTTAAAGTTGAAGCAGAAAACTGTGAATCTAACAGAGAAATAATGGCCGCAGAGGCTAATAGATCTGGTAGTGGTGGTGGATCAGCCGGTTCTTACATCGGAAGTTTAATTAGTTTAGCATCTAAGTATGAAATTCGTTACGAAGGAGTTCTTTACGACATCAATACTGAAGAGTCTAGTATTGGTTTGAGAAATGGTACCATCTAACTCTTCTTTCCTTCATACTGAGTTTTCTTTGCTTCGTTTTCTTGTTTAGGTTTTCGATTTTTTTTTTTGAATCTAAGTTCGTTCGTTTAGTTTGGTTTCTGAAGTAGAGATTGGGATTTGATCACCGTCAAAGATAGGGAATTGGGTATTTTCTGTAATTTGACTTCTTGTTTATGTGTGGTACGGTGTGTATTAGGGTTTCATGAGGATTATAAAACCTAATAAATTAATTTCTATATACAGTATTGAATGTCAATTTGGATAGATTTTTATTCCTAATTTGTCAAGAAAGATAGTTTTATAAAAAAAAAGTTGTTATTATTATTTGAAAGAAATGGAAAACAGTTATAATGGATATGGTTAGGCAGATAGAACTTTTGGGGTTCAAAACACTATGTCAACAAATATCCTGTGATCAACTCAACTCTATATTTCGTTTCATTGTGGCAGTAAGATCATTTGGAACAGAAGGACGAAAGAAGGATGGGCCACAAATTCCTCCTAATGACAAGATTTATGAGTATATTCTCTTCCGTGGAAGTGACATCAAGGTAAATACACACATTACACTAACACCATGTATAGCAAGGCTGTCATTTTTGTGTGGGTTCTAGGTGCAAAATTCGTAATTTTGATTATTGAAATAAATATGAAAAGCCAAAACAAAATTTACAAACAAGAAATAGTGCGAGTTAATATGCATTAGAATTCTCCACACCCTTTGTCCTCCCCTGTTGAGGTCTTGTTGAACAGCTGGACTATTGAAGTCTGGACACCCATACCCTAATCGTGCAATACTTGCAAGTTAAAAACCCTCAATATCTTATGTCTTGAGATTATGAATAATCTTGGTAATGTTACTGGACACCATGACAAGTTTAAGCATGATGTCTCTGGAACAGTGCCTAGCAAGAGCTTGCTCGTGTTAAGCATCTTAAATATATTTGTGATTATAAACCTCTGTTGTACCACAATTTCAAGCTTCGGAATTCTGGAATAGGCATCTTTATATATTTTACACCAAGTTAGACCTTCCCTTGCATAATAACTTCTGTGTATTTTTTGTTTGTTGAATCTGACTTGTAAGGTCTGACTAAATTAAGAGGTGAAGCATAAGACTAAGACTATTCACACAATTAAAATTTTAATAAATTGGATTCAGACGCCTAACACCACCACCTAAGGTGTCTGCGTCATTTCAACTTCTTAAACGCCATTTTTAGAAGGGAAAAAAAGACCAGTCATATAGGATGAGGTGTTGTTACCTTAGGCCATCCTCGAGAAGCTGATAAAATCTGTGCAACACATTCATGCAGCAACGGTAGCTTTTGAGTAATTTTTGAGTTAACCCTTTACCGCTTTTCGTCTTTAATAAAAATTCGTTGGTTTGGATTTCTTATCCTGATCGTTACTGTTTTACATGTGGATACAGGATTTACAGGTTAAGTCTTCCCCTGTTCCTGCGACGCCACCCATTGATCATGATCCAGCTATTATACAGGTATTGGATCCATATTACATCTTTAGTTAACTTCGAATTTTGGCCTCCAGGAACTTGTTAAATATTTAATCTTATTTCTGTATGCAGTCTCACTACTCTCACCCACCAGCCGTACCTACAAGTTTTCCTTCTCCTGTTAGTGGCCCTGTATCAGATCATAGTTCTCAGACTTCTCAAATGGGACCTCCTGCGGGTTCATCATTCCAAGGCGGTATGCCTTTACATCAATCTGGTGGAAGCATAGGTCCTTGGGGGTCATCACCTCTGCCTCCAAATGTGAATGGTAGTGGACTTGCTATGCCAATGTACTGGCAAGGTTACTATCCTCCGCCAACTGGCTTGTCAATGCCTCCCTCCATGCAGCAACCTATGCTTCGACCGCCAACTGGTTTGTCAATGCCTTCCTCCATGCAGCAACCTATGCAATACCCTAACATCAATTCATCTTTGCTATCGGGATCTACAAACTTGCCGGTTTCAAGTTTACCAGATATAGGTTCTCCCCTTCTACAATCTAGTAGTAATCATTCACAACCTTTAACCTCCACTACCCTATCCTCTACTTTGCCTTTGACTTTCTCTACAGTCCATTCTGCTGCATTAGGACCTGACACCACATCAAATCTTATACCAGATAAGGCCCCTGTTTCTGGTTATCCGCCAGCACCAATAAGTGCCAGCAATTCATTTGTCTCTCCTCCACCAAATAACATTTTTGATACAATTGGAAACGGAGCTCCGACCTCTGAGAAACCTAAGAATGTGACTGGGTATGCTGCAGCAGATCAAAAAATGCCCCAATTGGTCAATCCCGGGGCATCAAATTTAACTCGTGTTGAAGCACCAGTTCCTTCCCTGGTAACACCAAGTCAGATACTGAAATCTGGACCCACTGCATTTTCCTCATCGATGTCTTCAGAACTTGCTCATAAAGATGTAGAAGTGGTGCAAACATCACCACCAGAGCCACCTCGAGCTCCAGCTGAAACTCAGCCACCAATATTGCCACTACCTTCGCCACCTGAACAAAGGGTATTGTTGTTTCTAACCTGAATTTGGATCAATATGATTTTTTACGGCTTTATATATGATAAATATTTGGTAATTTCGTTATAGGTAACAGGGGAAGTTCCATGTTGATAACTATTTGACAATGGCATAATTAGGCAGTGGTGTAACTTAACATACTTGGGGAAATGTGTCTGTTTCCTTGTAACTTGATGAACCTTGATGATCTTTCTAACAATTGCTATAGGCAGATGTTTTGAAAAGTTGTAGTGTCTCTATAAGGAAGATAGTTTTTTACTGTTTCTGAATGTGTTAGTTAACATGAGATAGTCCTCACCCACCACTGAGAAGGATATACTTTCTCCTTCTCCATTGGTGATGATTTGATAGTGTTTAGCCATAACCCCCATTCGAGTTTGGAGTTTCAAATTTAGTTAGCTATTTCAGATATTTTTTGAATTTCGTACTTTCTTTTTAATACATTCCCAACTAGTTTCTAAATGAGAGGCTGACAGTTATCTCTTATGGAAGTTTCAACTATATGGTCATGCATTGTCTGTCTTCGCCACGGGATGCCTTCTTCTATTGTAATATCCCCGCTGATATTTATTTTACAACAACTGACTGTGTTAATATACTATTAGTTTATTAGTTGGCAGTGAATCATTTTCACAGTCTCAGTAGAAGTTATGATGCCTTTATTGAAGGTAGAACTACCAAGTATATCACATGGTGTTCCTCTATTATGCTTTTCACGTTTTAACAGGTTTTTTTCCTTAATTTGTATTGCCTCTATTCAACTGCTTGGGTTTGGTTGGTCACTTGGTTTATGTTCTATCCCCTTGAGAAGATATTCATGTCTATACTTAGCTGGTAATATGTGGTTTCTTTGATCCATCTCCTTTGTTTTCTCATACGTGCGCTGGTAGTTTATATCTGATCCATTAGCAGGACACTATTAGAGTGGTGAAATGGCGATTCGGATTAGTTTTAATAGAGTATTCATATCCATTTTCAAATTTGGGATATTTGAAGGCTCATCTTTTGTGCAATAATTTTTTGCTGCGATAATTGTCATTCAAAATACATAAATAAGCATAATATAAATACTAATTAAAGTATAACTCAATATGGATTTGATCTATTGCAACCACTTGCAGTTGTACCGTTCACTGTATATCCCGTTGGGCCTGATCTTTCTCTTTTTGTTCTTTCCTAGCGGAATGCAGCTCAGTATCACAATTATCACAACCATCACAGCTATAACAGTTACAATTACAGGGGGCGTGGAAGAGGAAGAAGAAATGGAGTAAGTCTTCCTTCTCCTTTTGCTGTCAGATTATTTCAGTAGTTCAATATTTTTGCTCCTTCCTAGCACAACAATGTTATGCTCTTGAGCAAACGAAAACCTGTGATGGATAGGAAACATCCATTTCTAACCTGGTGTTGCTGTAAAAATGTATGTAAAATTCACAAGATGAAGATGGGTGTTTCCCATTTCTAACCTGGATAGGAGTCACGCATATCTAACCTGGTGCCGCTGTGAAAATGTATGTGCAATTCACGGGTAGTCTGATAAAGTAAGACCTTGATTTCACGGGTAATCTTTGGCATTACAGATTTTAGGTGCTCCAACTAAATTCACAGAGGACTTTGATTTCACGGCTATGAATGAGAAATTCAACAAAGATGAAGTATGGGGTCATCTTGGTAAAATAGCTCAGTCGAAGGACAAAGAAGCGGGTGAGAATGAAGAGGATGAGGATTATCCTCAAGATGAAGATGTTACCGAGTCATCGAAAACAGATGGAAAGGTTAGTTTTCCACATTGAAGTGGAGCGTCGTTAGCAAATCCTCGTTAATTACCTTTACTACACAGTATGTGATTTTTACTGAAGTACTCTGTATTCTGTTTCTAGCCTGTTTACGTGAAGGATGACTTCTTTGACTCTCTTTCGAGTAATGCACTTGATCAAGAACGGAGAAATGGAAGGACCAAGTTCTCTGAACAGGTGAAAATAGACACCGAGGTAAACTCGTGGTATTACTTTCTAGTACTATTTTATTATCTGAAAGGTTTGGTTCATGAAATCCTCTCCTCAATCCAGACTTTTGGAAATTTTCGGAGGCATCGTGGTGGCTGGGGTGGTCGAGGTCCACCACGAGGTGGACGTTCACGAGGTTACTATCATGGAACAGGGAATGGTGGCTACGTAGGAGGAAGGGGCCGAGGTCAGGCAATGTCTGGACGTGGCTACTACTAGTTATGTTGAAGAAAAAACCGCAACACGTATATGGGTTTTTAGTTTGTGTGGTCCGTGATTCCTTGTAATTTTTAGTATCAGAAGTAGGCACAGCCCGAAGATTAAGAGAGGATTTTGCCTGAAACTCTTGATAGCTTACTGCATAGTTTTTGCTGGTTAGTGCTCTAGTTGCCTGTTTTTTTTCTTGGTAGGTAGAAACACTGGTTTTAGTTTTCAGGTACCACTGTAACTTTCTTGTCTCTGTATTGAAGAAAATGTTGCTCGATATTTGGTAGTCAATGTTTTTTTAACAAGCGCAATTCCCTAATTGTACATGGGTTGGTTGTTCGCTGGCTACCTGTACCTACCATTTCTGTTCAGGCAAAAAATATTATTCATACTGGATCCAGTAGTACTGGTCCTCATCCAACTCTATGAAGTCCCCCTTTTTCTTTTTTCTTTTTTTTTTTTACCAAAAGAAGAAATATTATACATTATGTAATAGAGACATCTTTGGCCAAAGATTATAGATTTCAGCAGGTGGTATATTCCACCACTCTCCTACATTAAAACACTTGCGGACTGATTTGGCCAGACAGTCTGCGGTTTTATTACACATTTTAGGTACATAGACACACTTCCCGTTCTGGTGTATTTTACAAAGATCAACACACAAAGATAAAATGGTAGAAGATTCCCAGGGAGGTAAAGGAAAACCATTATTCATATACAACATCAAACTCTTATTATCAGACTCAAAGATAACAGCATCCCAGTCTTTAGCTTTAGCCCATGTTTCGGCTTGAAAAGCATTTGCTACTTTTTTAAGTACTCCTCTGGAAACAACATGTTGTCCTGCAGAAGTTCTAACTATCACATCGATACCCGATAGATAAAAACTTTTATGATATGAAGCATCAACATTCATTTTTAAAGTGTCTGGTGGAGGAGGGTTCCAATGATGTGAATGTCCTACAATCTGTCTAGGTTGGCAAACATGCTGATGAGACACTAATGATGAAGCAATATTAGTAAGATTCTTGAACAGAGGAAGTAAAACAGAGTTTATATTAATCAGTGCCTGCTGAAAGATAACTTGACATCTATATCTCCATATATGCCACAGTTGCAAGAATTCCATGTATAGAAGGAGAATCTGAATCAAAATTGAGCACAACATTAGTAGAGGACCAAGTATAAATCCAATCAGAAAGAGTATTATACTGTTGTAGAAGATGAAAATGCTGAGGAAGAGAAGCTTTCCAAATGGCAGTAGCAAAAGGGCAGGTAAAAAAGAGATGATTGATATCTTCTATGTGGCCTGTATTGCAAAGTGGGCAAGAGAAATCAGTTATGTCAGGAACATGCCTCAAGTTGCTTCTAACAGGAAGAGCATCATGAATTATTTTCCACAAAAAAATCAGCATCTTATAAGGTATCTTGAGCTTCCAGAACTTCAACCAGAAAGTTGTACTGAAGGAGGATAAATTGGTGTCATGCAAATCAATTTCACAAAGATGATTATAAGTTGACTCTACTGTGAAAATTCCAGTTGATATAAGTGGCCAGATGAGAGTGTCTTGAGTATGTAACATCAGAGGAATAGTTAAAATAGAATCTACCTGTTGAGGAGAGAACAATTTCTCAAAAGTGTAACATTCCATTCTCGTGTCTTAAAATGTATAAGATCAGAAACCCATTGAAGTTCATTTATGTTTAGATCATTCCATTTGTATAAAGGTTCTTGTTCACATGGTATCCAATTATGTTTCCAAATATTAACAGTAGTGCCATTACCTATTTTCCATTTACCAAATCTATATATAATCTGCAACCCATGTAGAATACTTTGCCATATCCAACTAGTGTTTTCACAAGGAGGAGGTGGCTCATGCTTCAAATCATATAAAGGGAAATATTTATTGTTAAGGAGTTGGACCCATAATTTTGTATAAGAATGTATCATATCCCATGAGAAAAACAGAATTATAATGAGACAAATGCTTTAGACCTAAACCTCCATGGCGTTTCGGCAAACGTACCTTATACCATCCAATGAAATGCTTCTTTTTACCCCACCAGTAATTCCTTTGAATTTGATCCATTTGCTGAATTGTGGTATCTGGTAACTTGAGGACCTGCATATGATACATACCCATTGTGCTTAGAACTGAATTTAGTTGTGTAGTTTTACCAGCTTGATTAATCAATTTACTTTCCCAACTCTGCAGTCTGATATTCATATTATCCAAAATTGGCCGATTTTTTTTCTTTTTTTGATCTATGCAGCAACAAGGGAATACCCAAATATTTCTCACCCAAACCCATAATCTTCATTTGCATGATATTTGCAATTCTATTTCTGGTAGAAGGAGTAACATTAGTGCTAAAAAATATAGCTGATTTCTGCAAATTTATAACCTGACCTGAAGCAGTACTGAGTTGTTGAAGAATATGCTGAAGCTGTCGAAGATGATGAGGATAAGCTTCTAAAAACAACAGACAATCATCTGCAAAAAATAAATGACTGATTTCAGGACTATTTTTAGCTACTTTGAATCCTTTCAGCTGACCTGTAAGTAGTTGATGTTGGATTATCCTTGAAAAAGCTTCCATTACTAAGAAGAAAAGATAAGGTGATAACGGATCACCTTGTCGAATTCCTCTAGTAGGAGAGAAAGAGGCCGTAGGACTTCCATTAATAAGAAGAGAAATTTATGTGGTGGATATACATTGCTGAACAAGATGAATCCAGTCAGGATGGAAACCAAGTCGACGAAGAATATCAAACAAAAAATACCACTCAAGGCGATCAAAAGCCTTTGACATGTCCAATATTAGACCAATATAAGAGACTTTACCCTTTCTTTTTCGTTTCATTGAGTGAAGTAACTCATGTGCTATGATGATGTTATTTTGGATGTGTCTACCAGGGACATAAGCAGACTGAGTTGAAGCAATGAGCTTTGATAAAAAAGGCTTAAGTCTATTTGATAAAATTTTTGAAATAATCTTGTAACTGACGTTACAAAGACTAATCGGTCTATAGTCATTTGGAGTCTGAGGATGTAAGGTTTTGGGTATTAGGACTTGATATGTATGATTTATGGATTTAAGGATATATTTATGTTTAAAAAAGTGTTGGACCATAGAAGTTACCTCGGTTCCAACTGTAGACCAACATTTTTGATAGAAGGCATCCTGAAATCCATCTTTCCCAGGTGAAGACCACGGTTTAATTTGAAACACCACCTCTTTGATCTCTTGTTCTGAGGGAAGCTGCAAAATCAAATTGTTTTATTCATATGAAATGAAACTCTGAAATTCTGACAAAATAGAAGAATCTGAAGGCGGATTAGTCGATTTTGAGATAGCCGAAAAATGAGTGAGCAAAGTGTTTTCAATCTCAGATCTTGAATCATGCCAAATTCCTAAAGAATATTGAATAGCAAAAATGTGACTTCTTTTCTTGTTAAAGTTGGCTTTGGTGTGAAAGTAAGAGGTGTTTTTATCTGCATCATAAGAGTGAGTACCATATTTTTGCATATAAAAATATTTTTGAATAGACAACCACTGCTGAAGAGAATTAGTAAAATCAACAACTACAGGATCAGAAGTGGGTATATTCATATTGTAGCATTGTTGAAGATGGTGCTGAATGGTTTTAATTTGGGTTTCTATGTTACCAAAAGTGACTTTCTTCCATAGTTGAAGTTGATGTTTGGTATAATCTAGTTTGGAAGATAGTTGATAAAAAAGAGAACTCGAAACTTGGTGAGACCAACTTGTATTAATTATATCAGAACAAGATGCAATTGAAAACCAGTATCTTTGAAGTCTAAAAGGGAACTGTTTTTTTTCCATACCTGTTGATGTAGCCAAAATGATGGGAGAGTAATCTGAGGCTACAGGCGGAATATGCGTGAGATGAGCCGTAGAATAACAGTTGAGCCACAAAACATTTACCAGTGCTCGATCAAGTTTAACAGCTGTATAATCTTTTCCAGTTCTGTGATTAGACAAAGTTGTAGAAGACCCCGAAAAGCCCAAATCTATAAGACCTAATTGTTGAATAATAGGTCTGACCATCCTAGAATGTTGATGAGGATGCTGAGACGAACTTTGTGTCTCAGAGTCTGACATTGTAAAGTTCAAATCTCCCAATAATATCCAGGGTAAATCCATAAAAGGTTGCATATCAAGCATGTACTGCCATTGTTCTTGATACTCAAGAGGATTGTTAGAACCATACATACAACTCAAAAGAAAATCTGATTCATGTGAAAGAGTATGAATGATAGCATGGAAATTATGTCTAGATGTATGCATGATTTCTAGGTCCACACCATTTTTCCAGGACAAGGAAATACCACCAGAAAAACCCACTGGAGGAGCGTAACAGAAATTAGGATAGTTATATTGTTGTAAGTAAAAGTGCATTTTTGAGTCTACGGTTTTAGTTTCTGACAAAAAGAAGATATCAGGATAACAATTTCTAATACAATAATTTAGATAATCTCTAGTAGAAGGATTTCCAAAACCCTGACAGTTCCAAGAAAGAATTTTCATAGCGAAAATAAACCAAAAACAGAACAAAAAGTGGAAATAAAATAAAGCAAGACCGAAAGTTGAGTGAAAAGTAGAATATGAGAAATAATATACCTGCTGGACAATATCAGGGGATGATTAAAAACTATAGTTCCAGCTGCAATGTCCCAAACAGTTGGCTCAATGTTAAGTTTAGTATTATCTTCATCAAAACTAATACCCCCAGTAGGAAAATTACCTTGATTTTGGTCTTGTTGCTGACTAGTGGATGCTTGAGTTGAATCATGATTGTCTTGATTGACATATACAATATCAGAACGAATTCTTTTGTTCCTAACAAACGTTTTACAAGCTGAGGTACTGGCAGTAGAGAGGAGCTTGGAAGAGTGAGGAACAGCTCTGTCTGCTGGCGCTAAAGAAGAGTCAGATTGAGAATCAGTTGCTGTAAAAAAAGATACATGCATACCATCATAAGGTCCCAACTGCTGTGAAGAAGAAGGCTGGTGTAAGTTGGATCTTCGATGATGACCGTGATCAAGAAACAACTTAGCAATCTCCTGAGGATTTCTTTCTGGTAGAGCTACTGGTTCAACTTCAGGACCAAAGTTTCGAACTTTTGTTTCCATAAAAAGTCTTCTAGTTTTGCGATTATTACAAAAATTAGTGTCATGATCAGGAAATTTGCATTTAGGACAAAGCTTGTATGGTTTTTTTCCGAAAAAGAAACTCACCCAACGAGATACTCCTGCAACATTAATAACGTGAATTCGTGTAATCAATGGAGTTGTAACTCTGACCATAACCAAAGCTCTAAATTTACTAGAAGTAGTAGGAGTTATACCATCAGGTTCAACTACAACAGTTTCTCCAACAATATTACCAAAAAGTTTCAGAATTTTTGGATAGGTAAATTCAGGGAGAAGATATTTAAACTCGAGCCAAAAAAAGAGAGGTGTTGAAAGTGAGTTTCTGGTAAGGGTATGAAGGATGCCAGTCACGGAAAACTATAAGATATCCATCAAAATTCCATGCTCCTCCAAACAAAAGAGTATCCTTGTCGTCATCAGTAGTAAATCGTATGGCAACAATACTGGGTTCTAAAGATCTTACCATGATTTGCCACTGATTATCCCGCCAAAGATGATGCCAAATGAACTTAGCTACTTTCTCAGCATCCTTCCAAACCATAATTCCAGGGGCGAAAAGCTTACCAGCAAGACAAATTTTCCAATCCTTAATACCCTGGGAAAGAGCAGTAACAGAATGTGTAACAACTCTAGCTCTAGTAGCAGGCTGATCCTTTAAATTTATATCCTCCATCTGAGAGGAAATATTGTTTACGTAATCAGACATGATGATGATGATAATAGCGAACAAAATAGAGGAAAAAATTAGGGTGGAAAAGAAATAGTGAACTGATAAAGTATATAAAGATATATTGAAGTAGTTGTGTGTCAAGGAGATGTGTAAACAGTTGATGAGTATTGAAGATGGATAAGGGTATAAACCAACAGGTATTGAAGTTGCAAGATATAATATGGGAAGTTGAAATTGATAGTTACTAGAACCAATCTGACCAAACCAGATAAGGATGAAGATTAATACCCAAATAATATCATATTGATGATGGACCACTGCAATGAATAGAATCCAACAAACACTTAACCAATGAAACAAGAGCCAACTGCTGATATGAGACATCACTGCAACCCCTGATGCTGACAAACAGTCTTTAAGGCTGCATAAAATGGAAGATCGAAACAAAATGTTAATAGAAATAATGAATTGAGAATGAAACGTGATGAAAAGATTAAACAAACATCAAATAAAAGTAGGAGAAGGAAGAATCAAAACTATGAAAAGAAGAGAAACTAAAATCAATTGAAAATAAAAACCTAGAGGATAAGTATGAAATTAGGGTTCTAAAAAGGAGAATAAAAGGAAAAAAGAAAATTAAAAGAGAAAGCAGAAGAACATATCAGAATACTAGGGAAAGATTAGAAGACGTAAAATCAAAAAACAAGATAGGGAATTGAAGTTTGACTTTAGTTGACTTTTCGCGTGAACAAGAGGATGGTTACACCAAAAAAGATTGTCTCCGCAAAATCCTTGGGTGTGATTAAAAATCCCCTTTTTCTTTTTTGATATAGTGGTAAGTTGTAATAAAGCCTTATTTGTAATTCATGCATCTTCTTTCTTGAATATGGGCAAAGAAAGTTAATTATAAATCCAATGGAGCTCTATTGTGGCTGGAAAAATATGGCTCGAGAATTGGTGGAATCTTTTAATTTTGATGTTCGGCTAGAAAATAAAAATCAAATTACAAGGTGAACCCGTGGAGATTCGGAATTCGAATCATTGGGTTGGAATGCATGAGTTTGCGTCTGTACACAATTTTTTGCTACCATTTTGTAGCGAGGTGCGAGGATAGATGATCCTCCTACTTACCTTGATCCTCCTGGTAGAACTGTAATGATTCAATCTGTACTAGGTAGCTTAGCAAGCCACCGTATTGCTGTTTTTCCAATGCAAAAGGAGTTGACTGACAAAATGGACAGCCTACAGATGAGATTTTGGTGGGGAAAGAAAGACAATGAAAAAGGATATTTCCCTGAAGGTTGGAAGGATATAGATTTTCCTAAAGACCTAGGTGGTTTACACATTAGAAGAACTTATGTTCTTAATCTTGCTCTTCTAACCAAACTAGCTTGGAGATTGGTTGAAACCCTGATGATCAATGGACTCAAATTATAAGAGGCAAATATTTTGCTAACTCTAATGCTTTGAATGGTAATGTGTCTCAACAAGGTTCCTGGGTTTGGAAGGGGATTTGCACAGGTTTGGAATTGTTAAGAAATTTTATGTTTGGGAAATTGGAGATGGGAAATCAGTGCATATTTGGAAGAATAACTGGATCCCCAATATGCATAAACCCCAATATTCTAACTTATATCCTTCTAATATGGTTTATGTCAGCCAATTGATTGATAATGATCTTAAGTGTTGGAATGAGAATACCATTACCACTCTTTTTGATAGGGAAACTGTAGAGAAGATAAAGAAAATCATAATTCCTTTCTCTGGCCAGGATAAATTAAGATGGGAACCTAGTAATAATGGTCTTTTTTCTGTTAAATCCGATTACAAAGTAATCTCACAGGAAAACCTTATTGTTACTCCTAGCAAAAACAATATGTCTATAAAGTGGAAATCTTTTTGGATACATAAATTTCCTCCTAGAATACAACATTTTATGTGGAAATTCTTGCATAGTTGTCTTCCAACAAAAACTAGACTTGCTAGGTTCACTAAACATAATGGTAATACTTGTTCTTTTTGCAGCCAAGATATAGAAAACCCCCAACATCTCTTCCTTGACTGTAGTATCACCAGGAAATTTTGGATGAAGGTGAATGGTGTCCTTTTGACACAGATTCTAAATTCTAATGTCTATGATTGGGTAGTAATTTTATGACAGGTAACAACAATGTAGTGCTGGATTTCAGCTTGTATGAAACTGCAGCTTTCTGTCTATGGCACATCTGGAAAGCCAGATGTGCAAAAGTTTTTGATAATATAAATATCAATATCGAGTTTACTGCTACTTCAGTTCATACTCAATTGAATGATTGGAAAAGAACTCAGATTTCTCAGTCACAGCTACGTCAAGTTGTTAGTCAGTTACAACATCATTGGTGTCCAGCTCTTGTAGATGTGATAAAGATTAATTTTGATGGCTCTTTTGTAGATACTAATAGTATGTCTGGCTGGGGACTATATGCAGAAATGTTACAGGTGATTGCGATGGACTACGAGGAGGTACATCTTCTGTAATAAATCCAGACCAAGCTGAAGCTCGTGTATTGTTGGAAGCTGTCATGTGGGGTAAACACAAGGGTCTGACAAGAATCCAGCTGGAGGGTGATTGCATTAATGTGATAGAAGCGCTGAAAGGAAAGCGGTCAGCAGTCAAATGGACTTCTTTTAATTTGATTAAGGATGCATTAAATATCTTAAATTCTTTTAGTTTTTGGTCTTGCAACTATGTGCACAGACATGCAAACCACTTAGCAGATTCTCTAGCTAAGATGGCAAGAACTCAATTATTTTCTTTTCACTGGGTAAACAGACAGTTATCCTGACTGGATTGATTTTCTAATTCAACAGGATACACATGCCGTGTGACAACCTCACTTAATAATAAAAGTTTTCTTTTTTTTATTAAAAAAAAACGATCACTGCCGCCGGCTGGATCATGGCTATAAAATACCGGAGATAAAGAAATGGACCCACATATGCCCATTGCTAATCCAAGTGTCGAGAGTCTTGATCTCGTCCGTCCATTTCCCTATCGAGACATTTTGGCATAGAATTCGTCGATGAGTGTAGCAGCTCCTTGACTTTACTCTTTGTTACTCTCTTTGGCCACATTATTTTTTGATAGTTAATAGGGGGAAAGCCATTTTCACTAGAGAGAAAGCTGACTTCGGTCTAAGATATTTGATTTTCAGTCATCATTGGGTGGATTTAAAATAAACTTTCCCCTTATAAAAAAAAATATTTTTGGAATTTAGTTTCCCATGTCACCCTTTAATCTTCCAAAATCAACATACATGTCCCCGCCACTTTTAACCCTAATTTTTTTTTATTAATTAGGTATTAGAAAACCCTAGAAAAAATTACTGAGATTATTACTTTGATCCCCCTCTTTTAACCCTAATTTTTTTTTATTAATTAGGTATTAGAAAACCCTAGAAAACATTACTGAGATTATTACTTTGATCCCGCGTGTTAAAGCAGATATGATTTGAGCATTTGGAGTTGTTTTTGCTATCGAATATGTTCTTGCAGTATTGGGGAAGAAACATGTTGATTTATATGAAGTGATATGAGAGAGAACACAAAGCACAAGTCCTGAACAATATAGTAGTAGATCATACGAAGCCCTTCAGTATCTTGACTACTATGAACATCGACAAGGGACTTGATCTTGGTAGTAGTAAACTATATATGCCGATTCCCATCACAATCTAAAATTCTCGTATCTTGGCTACTATGAACATCCACGCCCGATCTTGTCAATAGTAGACTATATATCCTGGCATGATATGGCCAATTACGATTTTCTTTCATATCTCGCTGTAAGAGATGATCCTAAACTCTAATCTTTTTTTATTTTTTTTGACAGGGGAAAGGCAATTATCAAATCCCAATATTGACTAGAAGTCAAATATGCTGGATCAAATCGGCTTTCTCTGGTAAAAATAGCTTTCCCGCTATTAATTATTTATTTTTTTAGTTTAAATGATGATCAAAACTAGAAGAAGACAAAGAAGAATGATTGTTTCGAAAACACTAAAATAACTTCTACAAACTCACCAAACATGCATCATTGCTACAATGGGGTTACCAATTTGCCTGGGGCTGTTTTGCATCGCAACTTTGGTACACCTCTAAGGAATTTTGGTAACCACTATAGCAATCTGGCCAGACAGGCTAAACATTAAAGAGAAGGTCAGCCATGAATCATCGGCTTAAAAGAATGATACTAACAGGTTAGTCTGCCGTTGTTGATCGTGCCATATTATTAAATGGACATCATTCTTTTGCATGTTCTGATCACGAACCCGACGGTCATGAGTCTCATGACCGATCATTATTGGAGTAGGTTTATTTTCAAAGACGTGCAGTGGATATCAAATCGACCATTATTGGAGTAGGTTTATTTTCAAAGACGTGCAGTGGATATCAAATCACTAGAGATACCGGAACTTAATATAATATTAAGCGCTATGGACACGTGCCATGTACATGCATTTCCAACCTTAATGGTGCCGAGTTCTAAAGGGTGACTTCTATGATACGCAACACCTCAAAACTTCTTGTTGTATAGAATTCACTATCCCTTAACCCGGGGCCATGATGTTGGTTCATTTTTAATATATTATATAATTTGTATCCCGAATATTTATCAACTCCTTATGATTTAATATGGGTTTGTCATTAAAATTCTCTCCCTTTTTCTTGTTTTTTTCTTTTAATATTTTACCGCCGGAGATTTGCTCAAACGAAAGACACTTTTTTATTTAGGTTCATTGCTTATCATGAGATAATGCTCTACATGAACATGGAAATTTAAATATTTTTTGGAAATATATCGTCAGCGGTGCTCATCTCAGTGAAATCAACTAATCAATATCGTCCATAAAAGTCTCCCCATGCTCCTATTTCTCTCCAGCTGACTCATCTATCATGATCTTGTTATAGATCCTCCAAATAGGCAGAGAATAGTATTTTTTTGCATCGAATGGATTATACAAACTCTCCAATGTGACATGATTTTCCTGTAATTTTTCAACACCCATTAGATGAAATGTTTAAAATGTGTACCCATTACCTTTTCGAAGGGATTGTATATATGCGAACCTCTGCCATTAAATCTTCAACAAAGTATTGTGCCCAGCAGTTCGTCTTAACGAAGTCTTTGATAACTTCAAAAGTCTTGGACATTTTGTCATTTCCATATGTTCCTACCTTCACTTAGAATACAATCTGGCGACACATTACCTCATAAAGAACCTTGAACACTTATTGTACTGCCTGATCCTATTTCGAATTAATAGGTTGTCAACAGATCCTTTACCCAAAGTTGACATCTTTTACGTTGAATATTTATAAAAAAAAAAATGGTATTGTGGATCGTTGCTTTCTAAGATTGTAGTTTTCAAAATTGGCCTTTTCAAGTCCCACAGCTTTCTAAGTTTATATATCCCGTTTGTTTTTAACATTTTAGTTAGCCATATTATGTTTGTTACTAACTTTAAACTTGATGTCATCTTCTACTGTGAACTTTATGTGATTTCAGAATCGAAATAGTTATACCTCTTTCATTCGTATCAAGTAATCCGTTGTATATCCCAGCAATTCTTCTACAAGAATTCCTTTATTTTGTCGTTTCTGGCCCATCAGTAGCCATTATTGTCAAACGTAATCTGTCTAATTTTTTATGATGTTATGTATTTCCAATCTTCATTTTTCTTAAATAAATAGATTGTGGAAAAACTAAAAAAAAAACATAAGTATTATATCGTGTCTAAGTTACTATATCCAAAATACTTCGGACACTGCTTCTGGTGCCTTGTTTCCTCAAATTCCTCGTTGCATTCTAGACAATAATGCAACACCAATCATTTGCGAAGTGACCTATTCGCACAAGTGTGGTCAATGTATCCCTTACCTGTAATAATAATAACAATACGTCAATTTTTTTCAAGGCGTCCAGTTGTAAATGGTATGAATCTAATAGATTTGAATTGTACCTCAATCTTAGATATCACCTTCTTCTCACATAACATAGCAATTGAGGAAGGACAAATCTTGACCACTCTTTACATAGGCAGAGTTAGCCAAACTATGTTTTACAATTGTATGACGTGAAAATTATTATTAATCCATATTTTAGTCGGCTCCTATCGGATCCGATCTAATTAGTCCTATAGGAAGTTAATCTTAAATTTTTGACCTTATTTCTTGACCAAATTATTGAAGTAGTCTCAATCATATTTTGCTTTGTGTGATCTACCCATCTGTATCTACTATACAATCTAACTCAATGAATGAAACCTATACATATTGATCCGTAATTTGATATTGTTGATTTGTAATCAAGAGGTCGCATGATTTGAGAATGTAAAATATAAAAACTTTTCTACAAACATCGGAGGCGAAATTTAGATTTATGATTTAGAGTTTTTTATAATGATTTTGATGAACAAACATAATTTTCAAACAAATATTTTAGAATGAAAATACATTTTCCCGGTCAATAAGGTTTTGTATTGGGAATTGAGTGAAAGTTGTTGTCTTTGTAGGTAGTTGTCGCTGAAACAACTCGACATTGATGGTCTTTCAGGAAAAAGAATGTGTAATACTTGAGAGAGCGATAATGTTCTCTTACGCGGGTACACCAATTTCCTTATATAATAAGGATATTGTTTCGGTGATCCAACAATCATGATCATATTGTCTTATACATTCCGGTATCATCCTCGAAATATTTGGTTTTTGTCCATACCAATCGTGCTAAAAACAACCAATTGCATCTTTCACAATACAATGTTGCATGTTTTGTGAAGATTTGTTTTTTACACGGTCAATAAAACTCACTAAAAATCAAAAAATATTATTATCCACTACTATTACCAACACCCACCACCATAAAAACCATCTGGTGTGCTTGGGAACGACACACAAAAGACTTGCAAGTATACAAGGCCAAGTTTTAGTATAGAGAGTAAGCAAGGGATCAGTCCACAGGGAGTGGGAGCATACAAGAAATTTTCCTAAGCTAGCAATGGAGACAAGGCACTATGGCAGTGAGCAAGGCAAAGTAATATGGCAATTGCAAAGAACCAAAACAGTTAACAAAGCAAAGATGACAAAACATCATGGAACCAAGGCTGTGAGCCAAGGGCAGGGGTGAGTTTGTGCACTGATTTCAATGCACAACAGGCTTCAAAATACAAGAAATAAACAACAAGATAGCTAAGAAATTTAGTTGAGCAGGGAGCAAAATAAGACTGAAATTGTAAGTGACTGAAATAAGGTATTGTGGTCTAAGCTAAGGCTTAGAGTCCACCTTTGTGTCCTAGACAAACAATGTGATCCTAGGTTGAGTTGAATATCCTATGCATACATCTAGAATGGGAGGAAAACTAATTTGCTCACTAGTTTGCCCCTAGCATTGACTGTCTTTTGACAGAACAATCAATCACAGGCACTATGAGCATTAGTCTCTTCCCATTGCTCAATCAAAACAATGCACTAAGGCTCTAACCTAGCATTCCACTATCAGACAGTGCACTGAGGTTTCATCTAAACCTCAGCTGCAACAATTTAGCTCATGCTCAACATATTACATACACAAGCATTCATCATACAAGATAATTCAAACATACTAGACATGGTGAACAAATACAATTGAAATTACTGAATTTGAAATTAAACAAGAGGTAACAGTAGAGAGCACTGGCTAGTCCAGGCCTCTAAGGTGGTGCTCTAGATAATCCAGGCATGGTTACAACACACTACATCGTTTCCCTTTTATAGCTTACAACAAAATACCCAAATTTTCTACAAACCCTAATTTGAAAATCCCCAAATCAGCAGGATTAGGGTTTCGATAAATAAAATTAACTCACCCTCTGATGCAAATAGACTCGACCCATGCTTGTTGATGTCCCTCTGATGCTCTTCCTGCTCCAATTGATGTACTGCAACCCTAGCTCGAGTTGTTTCATCAACTCCACACCTAGGGTTCAGAGAGATGTGGGTTTGAAGAAGCAACTAGGCTAGAGAGTTGGGGAAAGTGATGGTGATGGAGGTGGTGTCGGGGTATGGAGATGGTAGTGAGGCAGAGGGTGGCAGTGGACATGGAAGAGAGGCAGGAGCAGAGCTCGACTGCAACTGTCGGGGGAAGAAGAAGGTTTTTGGGGAAGATAAGATCGATGGGAAGAAGGGAAGGGAGTGTTTGGGTGAAGGGTATAGGTTCTGATGCTAGGGTGTGAGGCGGGTGTATCAAAGGTTGATGCTTAGCGAAGCGAAAGCGTAGGATGAAAAGGTGATGGAATGATCCAACGACGCGATAGAAGCGACCGTTGGATGATGAGATACAACAAAACTGACGGCTTCAGATGGAGTTAGGTACTATAGTGTTTGACAGGAGATTCGGATTTTGATGCACAATGATGAGGCGACCGTTGGATGATGAGATGGATCCAATCTGACGGCTCTCATGGAAATGGGTATGGATAATGGAAATGGATTTGGGTAAGGGTTTTGGGTCTTGGGTATGCCAAGACCATATCTTCTTTAAGAACAATTCTTCCTCTTCAATCCCACTTCTCGTTGATCCGGCTCTTGCAAACATCATTCTTCGCTTCCTCCTATCGAGAGTCTTTGCCGTTCCTTTGCTCTTTTCGCTCCGTGAGTTAACCAGGCTTTATTTAGTACCTAAAAATGCAAAATTAATTAAGAAAAGTATTTATTCCTGAAAACAACGAAAACACAGAATATGGGATAAAATGTAGAATTAATGCACAAAAGATGAGTTAAATGCCAAGAAAAATATATAGAAATATGAACTTTTTAGCACTCATCAAATACCCCCAAACCTGAATTTTACTTGTCCTCAAGTAAAACAAAACTAAGGAAATCCTACCTATACCACTGTCGCTGGTCTCTCGATTGCATTTAGCGAATGCAATAAGCCTTTTAAACCACTAAGTGTCCCTAGTGGACGAGTTGAAGTCTCGTGAAGGTTTGTTAGAACGTACCTACAAAGTTCTAGGTCAAAATATAAGCTCAGATTCCATCAAATGTGACATGTGCAAGTCAGTTTAAGCTCACAGCAAAATGGAGATGTCAATCTAGCTATCAAAGGCACAATCCTAGCACTGATAACAAATAAAGACATGTGATAAGAGTGTAAAGTGTATCTACACATGTGTAAAGAAAGATCGGATGTTATGACTACTAATCACCAAGAGATAGTTTCTCAGGCTAAGAACCAAGGTCGAAATCTAGCTAGCTGTCCGGACTTTACGAAAATTGTGAATGAGTTGGAGGTATTTCACAATTACTCGCGTTGTACATCAATGGCATACACCCTTCCTTGCTTATTACAATGAAACAACAAAATGACTATTTACATGACTCTTATTTACATTGACTACTCTCTTTTATTTTTGGAACAAGAGAGGATGGAATTGATAAATACTTGATTGATTTTTTCATTTTTTTCATTCTTTTTTTTCATTCTTTTTTTTTTTTTGATAAGGAAACACTTTTGATACATATACAAAAGGAAACAAAAAATTACATGACACTTTGCAAGAGGTAGCCCTTTTTGATGCACCCAGTTAAATTCGATGGTTGTTTTTCTTAATGTAACCTCCACCTTCTATCCCAACCAACCAAAGAACAAGCTAGTCAAGTTTCGTTCAGTATTCTAAAGTGATTGGCAATCGTGACTTCCTATCAAACACCTTGAAGATCGAGGCTATACATGTATTGGCAGATCGTGCGCGTGCAAATTTCTTATCACTATGTGAATTGTGCTAGAATCAGGGTTCCTAAATATCTAGACTAAGACTCCTAATAATTACATATTTGCACAAGAGTCAACATTTCAAGGTAAATGAGCTCCATTTTTATGTTTTTATCAGTTTTCTAATTTTTTTGGAATTTTTCAATTTTTTCAAAAAGATGGAGTTTTGTTTTCAATTATGGCATATTATCGTGGTATCTACTCTATACCCCCAAACCTAAACTAAGCATTGTCCTCAATGTTTAAAAATATGGAAAGAATTAAAATGCAACATATGGAAAGGGACATGCTGAGTAGAGTAAAAGGAGAGAGAATACCCGATTTCGGCGAAAGCAGAATTAAAACTCCGTTATCCAAGGCAAAACTCCAACATATTCGGAGTCCAATGGATGAGCACAAAATATATACAAAAGGAAATTTAACTAACACATTATCTACAAGAAAATTTGGTTTTTAATGGGATTGGACTTTTTGGGAAAAATTTGGTTTTGTCGAGAGACATTTGGTTTTGGCGGGATACATTTGGAAACTTTTTTTTTTTTTTAAAAAAAGAAAATAAAATTTGGTTTTTGAATGGGAGCAAGCCCACTGTTGGTTTTGTGTTTGCTTTGGCTCAGCTGGTTTGAAAACGTTTGGTGAAACTGAGTCCAAAATCTCGGCCTAGAATTTGGGTACTCGGCCCACTAACGAGTTAACCTAGCGTGATCGGTTACAAGCTCAGCTGGGTTTAAAAACCCAGAATACAAAATACCAGTCCAAATTAAACAAGCTCACAAAAATTAAATACAAGCCCACAAATTAAACAAACAAGCCCACAAAAATTAATTACAAACCCAACAGAAAATAAAAAGCCAAAAATTGGCTTTAATATTACAAGCCCACAATTAAAAATTGGAAGCCCACAATTCGGGTTCTCTTAAATGGGTTACCTTTTAAGCACAGCCCAGCTGCTCTGATATTGTTGCAAAAACCCAGTTGGGCTTTGGTTCTTTTCCTTGGTGGCGTCCCAGCGGAGGAAAAACTGGTTCAGAACAGCAGGTCCAACAGCAAATGAAGTGAAGCAGATGCAGATGCAAATGCTATGCAGTGAAATGCAAAAATAGCTAATAAAACTACTAGAGAAACAAACCGAGTCCCCGGCAGCGGCGCCAAAAACTTGGTGTGCTTGGGAACGACACACAAAAGACTTGCAAGTATACAAGGCCAAGTTTTAGTATAGAGAGTAAGCAAGGGATCAGTCCACAGGGAGTGGGAGCATACAAGAAATTTTCCTAAGCTAGCAATGGAGACAAGGCACTATGGCAGTGAGCAAGGCAAAGTAATATGGCAATTGCAAAGAACCAAAACAGTTAACAAAGCAAAGATGACAAAACAGCATGGAACCAAGGCTGTGAGCCAAGGGCAGGGGTGAGTTTGTGCACTGATTTCAGTGCACAACAGCTTCAAAATGCAAGAAAAACAGTGAAGGAAGGTAAATTTAGCAGGGAACAAAATAGAACTGAAATTATAAGTGACTGAAATAAGGTATTGTGGTCTAAGCTAAGGCTTAGAGTCCACCTTTGTGTCCTAGCCAAACAATGTGATCCTAGGTTGAGTTGAATATCCTATGCATACATCTAGAATGGGAGGAAAACTAATTTGCTCACTAGTTTGCCCCTAGCATTGACTGTCTTTTGACAGAACAATCAATCACAGGCACTATGAGCATTAGTCTCTTCCCATTGCTCAATCAAAACAATGCACTAAGGCTCTAACCTAGCATTCCACTATCAGACAGTGCACTGAGGTTTCATCTAAACCTCAGCTGCAACAATTTAGCTCATGCTCAACATATTACATACACAAGCATTCATCATACAAGATAATTCAAACACACTAGACATGGTGAACAAATACAATTGAAATTACTGAATTTGAAATTAAACAAGAGGTAACATTAGAGAGCTCTGGCTAGTCCAGGCCTCTAAGGTGGTGCTCTGGCTAATCCAGGCATGCTTACAACACACTACATCGTTTCCCTTTTATAGCTTACAACAAAATACCCAAATTTTCTACAAACCCTAATTTGAAAATCCCCAAATCAGCAGGATTAGGGTTTCGATAAATAAAATTAACTCACCCTCTGATGCAAATAGACTCGACCCATGCTTGTTGATGTCCCTCTGATGCTCTTCCTGCTCCAATTGATGTACTGCAACCCTAGCTCGAGTTGTTTCATCAACTCCACACCTAGGGTTCAGAGAGATGTGGGTTTGAAGAAGCAACTAGGCTAGAGAGTTGGGGAAAGTGATGGTGATTGAGGTGGTGTCGGGGTATGGAGATGGTAGTGAGGCAGAGGGTGGCAGTGGACATGGAAGAGAGGCAGGAGCAGAGCTCGACTGCAACTGTCGGGGGAAGAAGAAGGTTTTTGGGGAAGATAAGATCGATGGGAAGAAGGGAAGGGAGTGTTTGGGTGAAGGGTATAGGTTCCGATGCTAGGGTGTGAGGCGGGTGTATCAAAGGTTGATGCTTAGCGAAGCGAAAGCGTAGGATGAAAAGGTGATGGAATGATCCAACGACGCGATAGAAGCGACCGTTGGATGATGAGATATAACAAAACTGACGGCTTCAGATGGAGTTAGGTACTATAGTGTTTGACAGGAGCTTCGGATTTTGATGCACAATGATGAGGCGACCGTTGGATGATGAGATGGATCCAATCTGACGGCTCTCATGGAAATGGGTATGGATAATGGAAATGGATTTGGGTAAGGGTTTTGGGTCTTGGGTATGCCAAGACCATATCTTCTTTAAGAACAATTCTTCCTCTTCAATCCCACTTCTCGTTGATCCGGCTCTTGCAAACATCATTCTTCGCTTCCTCCTATCGAGAGTCTTTGCCGTTCCTTTGCTCTTTTCGCTCCGTGAGTTAACCAGGCTTTATTTAGTACCTAAAAATGCAAAATTAATTAAGAAAAGTATTTATTCTTGAAAACAACGAAAACACAGAATATGGGATAAAATGTAGAATTAATGCACAAAAGATGAGTTAAATGCCAAGAAAAATATATAGAAATATGCACTTTTTAGCACTCATCAAATACCCCCAAACCTGAATTTTACTTGTCCTCAAGTAAAACAAAACTAAGGAAATCCTACATATACCACTGTCGCTGGTCTCTCGAATGCATTTAGCGTATGCACTAAGCCTTTTAAACCACTAAGTGTCCCTAGTGGACGAGTTAAGTCTCGTGAAGGTTTGCTTAGAACGTACCTACAAAGTTCTAGGACAAAATATAAGCTCAGATTCCATCAAATGTGACATGCGCAAGTCAGTAGAAGCTCACATCAATGGAGATGTCAATCTAGCTATCAAAGGCACAATCCTAGCACTGATAACAAATAAAGACATGTGATAAGAGTGTAAAGTGTATCTACACATGTGTAAAGAAAGATCGGATGTTATGACTACTAATCACCAAGAGATAGTTTCTCAGGCTAAGAACTGAGGTCGAAATCTAGCTAGCTGTCCGGACTTTACGAGAATTGTGAATGAGTTGGAGGTATTTCACAATTACTCGCGTTGTACATCAATGGCATACACCCTTCCTTGCTTATTACAATGAAACAACAAATTGACTATTTACATGACTCTTATTTACATTGACTACTCTCTTTTATTTTTGGAACAAGAGAGGATGGAATTGATAAATACTTGATTTATTTTTTCATTTTTTTCATTCTTTTTTTTCTTTTTCTTTTTTTGAAAAGGAAACACTTTTGATACATATACAAAAGGAAACAAAAGATTACATGACACTTTGCAAGAGGTAGCCCTTTTTCATGCACCCAGTTAAATTCGATGGTTGTCTTTCTTAATGTAACCTCCACCTTCTATCCCAACCAACCAAAGAACAAGCTAGTCAAGTTTCGTTCAGTATTCTAAAGTGATTGGCAACTAAAACTTCCGATAGAACACCTCAAGGATGAGGCTATACATGTATTGGTAGATCGTGCGCGTGCAAATTTCTTATCACTATGTGAATTGTGCTAGAATCAGGGTGCCTAAATATCTAGACTAAGACTCCTAAAAATTACATATTTGCACAAGAGTCAACATTTCAAGGTAAATGAGCTCCATTTTTATGTTTTTTTCAATTTTTTATTTTTTATTTTGATTTTTTCATTTTTTTCAAAAAGAAGGAGTTCTTGTTTTCAATTATGGCATATTATCAAAGTATCTACTTTTCACCCCCAAACCTAAACTAAACATTGTCCTCAATGTATCAAAATATGAACAAAATTATAATACAACATATGAAGAGGATCATGTTGAGTAGAGAAAAAGGAAAGAGAATACCCGATTTCGGCGAAAGCAATATTAGAACTCCGTTATTCAAGGCAAGAATCCAACATATGTCAGCCGAGATCATATTGGATTAGCAAAATATATACAAAAGGAACAAAAAGGTTTTTAAGAAATTTTATCTACTGGATTATATACAAAAATTCACCATACACTAACAATCTAAAGAGTTGAGGATCAACCCAAAAGACAAAGTGTAGAGGTTTCAACAGCTTCACACAAATATAACAGGAGAGAAACGCAAGTGAAACTGTGAAACAAAATGAGCTACCCCCAAACCTGGATTTTTCAACGGATAAAATTTTGGAAACAAAATCTCGCAGTTTTGGGGGTTCATCATGCACAAGGTCTAGCTCGAAATGAACTGTGCTAGGGACGGGCAAACATGCTAATTCCAACTGTGGCTCCTCAAAGATATTATACTTAGATGCAAAATAGTCCAAAAGGACTTGGGAAGCACACATTTCCAAACCTAGATTAGGGACTCTCAGTAAAGTCGGTTTGACAATATGGGTACAAACCAAATCTAGGTTAGGTGGAAGGCCGTCGGATTGTGACTTATGTAGGACGATAGGCACATCATTACTAATCACATCAACATATCCTAAGTCTTCTACACGTGTCACAACATGCTTACAATCATCAAACAAATTGGCAAGATCACAATCAGAGTCATCAACATCATCAACAGATTCATTCTCATGCATCGGCAAATCAGGAGAAATATCACAATGTGACCTAGGTAGAGAATCAGACACATCAAATATATTTTCATGCATATTAACATTAGTGTCTACAGAAGATTCAACTATTCCTATGTCATGCTCATCTTCACAGAATAATTGTACGAATCCCATGTCAATATCAAAATCATATGAATTACAATGAGTATTAGAAAAAACAACATTCATGAAGGTCGAGGGCGAGAAGCCATATGTTATTGAACCAACAGGTTCCACAGTATTTTCATGTTCTTCTAACATATCATCATAATCATCATAATCATCATCATGGTAGCATGCATATTGGTCCTCATTAACAGTGGTGGTGTCATTAGTCGATTCATGTTCCTCTAAATTAGGTTCATATTCAACATCATTTACAAGAATGGGACTAGACACTTCATTAGGGACAACATACATTTCCTCATGAATTTCCTCCTTTTGTAGGTGAAGCAAAATATGATCTAAATATGCATGAATTCGTGATGTAGATCTATCAAAGTTTTGCTTACTGAGTCTTAAAGCTTCTGTGGTGGAGTCTAAATTCATGGGAGTACAAAATTCTTCATGTTCAAATTGTGGTGAATGGTACATGTGTGCATGGTCATTAGGGTTTACAAAATATTGATCGCAGCCCTCAAAGGATTGATTATGGTCCCAATGACTACCATTCTCACAATTTATGGGCATTTCATACCTTGGATTTTCTCTAGATTGCCTAAAATTATGCAAAATATGACAATTCTCAACAGGGTGGTCTAAACTACCACATGCAGGACATGCATAGATTTTAGGTTGCCTAAGAAAATTAGATGTGACAGATTCCTCATGTGATTGCATTTCTAAAGCTGCGATTCGAGCTTCTAATTGATCGATCAGTGATGATTGTGTGAGTGAGGCACTAGCAAAATGTTCATTTTCACGTTGTGGCGAATGATGCATGTATGAATAGTCATTAGGGTTCATGTATTGCGGCTCGGGACTTTGAAAATGTCCATAATAATTCCTATGACTATTGACATCATGGTCTATGGGAGGTGCATAACGTGAAGTTTGTCCACACGCAAGTTCTCTAAGGGATTTGTTGTATTCCCCAACTGTAGAAAAAGATCTATACATGATTGGGCTCAAAACTAACATGACAACAAATGCAACTAAGGGTGAAAATGCAACTAACAGTTGAAACTGAAATTTAACAGGACAATTAACAGTGCAAGAACAATTGAAATTAGGCTAACCCAAATTGGGTGGAAACTTGGCTAGTCCAAGAACAGTTTTTACATCTCACATCACTTCCCTTTTATAGCTTACAAAATATCCAAATTTTCAGAAACCCTAAATTGGAAACCCTAATTTTTAAATTGGAAATTAAACTCACTCTCTGATGCAAATAGCCTCGACCCATGCTTGTACTTCTCCTCCTCTGCTAATCCTTTACTCGAACGCTGCTCCAATTTCCTTCTTCTCTCCACTGTGAAACCCTAGCTATGTTTGTCTTCTTGGTAGCATCAAAAATTAATGCTAAGAACAAGACAGACACGACTAGGGAAGAGGTAGGTGATGGTGGTGGCGTCCTTGTGGTCGTGGTGGAGATGGAGACGGCGGAGCAGACATGGCAGGGTCTGCCATGGTCGGGGGAAGAGAAGAAATTTGGGGGAAATGAGTTTTGGGGAAGAAGAAGGTGGGTGTTTGTTTTGGGTCGATGGGTTTGATGCTTAGGGTGTTGAGCGGGTTCATCAAACTTTGATGTTTGGCGAGCTGAGATGTTGGATCATTGGATCTGAGTGGAATCGAACGGATAGATGGAAGGATGTGTGAATCGACCGTCGGATTCTGAGGTGCAACGAAGTTAACGGCACCAGATGGAGTTAGGTACTGTAGTGTAAGGCGGAATCATCGGGATTTGATGAACAGGCATAGGAACGACCGTTGGATTCAACTACCATCTAATCTGAAGGCTTGGAATTTCAGCGCTGTGGTGCTTGGCAGAGACTTCCGATTTTGATGATCTATGAAGGAGCGACCGTCGGATGCTCCTGAGAACTGATCTGATGGCTGAGAACGGAGGCGCTTTTGTGTGTAGAAAATGAGGTTGTGCGCACCATTCTTCGCGGCTTCCTTGCGTAATTTCTCCCGGCTTTTCACTACTTTTCTGCTCTTTTCGCTCCGCGACTCATCCGAACTTTATTTATTACCTAAAAATGCAAAATTAATTAATAAAAATATTTATTCTTGAAAACAATGAAAATACAGAATATGGGATAAAATGTAGAATTAATGCACAAAAGATGAGTAAATGCCAACAAAAAGGGATAAAATATATACAATATTTGGCACTCATCAAATACCCCCAAACCTGAATTTTACTTGTCCTCAAGTAAAACAAAACTAAGGAAATCCTAACTATACCACTGTCGCTGGTCTCTCGAATGCATTTAGCGTATGCACTAAGCCTTTTAAACCACTAAGTGTCCCTAGTGGACGAGTTGAAGTCTCGTGAAGGTTTACCAGAGGTGTGCCTACAAAACCTAAGGACAAAATATAAGCTCATATTCCATCAAATGTGACATGTGCAAGTCAGTTAAGCTCACAGCAAAATGGAGATGTCAATCTAGCTATCGAAGGCACAATCCTAGCACTGATAACAAAAAAAAGGACATGTGATAAGAGTGTAAAGTGTATCTACACATGTGTAAAGAAAGATCTGAAGTTATGACTACTAATCACCAAGAGATAGTTTCTCAGGCTAAGAACTGAGGTCGAAATCTAGCTAGCTGTCCGGACTTTACGAGAATTGTGAATGAGTTGGAGGTATTTCACAATTACTCGCGTTGTACATCAATGGCATACACCCTCCTTGCTTATTACAATGAAACGACAAAATGACTATTTACATGACTCTTATTTACATTGACTATTCTCTTTTATTTTTGGAACAAGAGATGATGGAATTGATAAATACTTGATTTTTTTGTATTTTTTTGATTTTTTTTTTTTGATTTTTTTTTTTTGAACAAGGAAACACTTTTGATACATAAGGAAAAAGAAACAAAAAATTACATGACACTTTGCAAGAGGTAGCCCTTTTTGATACACCCAGTTAAATTCGATGGTTGTCTTTCTTAATGTAACCTCCACCTTCTATCCCAACCAACCAAAGAACAAGCTAGTCAAGTTTCGTTCAGTATTCTAAAGTGATTGGCAATCGTAACTTCCTATCAAACACCTTGAAGATCGAGGCCATACATGTATTGGTAGATAGTGCGCGTGCAAATTTCTTATCACTATGTGAATTGTGCTAGAATCAGGGTGCCTAAATATCTAGACTAAGACTCCTAATAATTACATATTTGCACAAGAGTCAACATTTCAAGGTAAATGAGCTCCATTTTTATGTTTTTTTTCAATTTTTAATTTTTTTATTTTGATTTTCATTTTTTTCAAAAAGAAGGAGTTCTTGTTTTCAATTATGGCATATTATCAAAGTATCTACTTTTCACCCCCAAACCTAAACTAAACATTGTCCTCAATGTTTCAAAATATGCACAAAATTATAATACAACATATGAAGAGGATCATGTTGAGTAGAGAAAAAGGAAAGAGAATACCCGATTTCGGCGAAAGCAATATTAGAACTCCGTTATTCAAGGCAAGAATCCAACATATGTCAGCCGAGATCATATTGGATTAGCAAAATATATACAAAAGGAACAAAAGGTTTTTAAGAAATTTTATCTACTGGATTATATACAAAAATTCACCATACACTAACAATCTAAAGAGTTGAGGATCAACCCAAAAGACAAAGTGTAGAGGTTTCAACAGCTTCACACAAATATAACAGGAAATAAACGCAAGTGAAACTGTGAAACAAAATGAGCTACCCCCAAACCTGGATTTTTCAACGGACAAAATTTTGGAAACAAAATCTCGCAGTTTTGGGGGTTCATCATGCACAAGGTCTAGCTCGAAATGAACTGTGCTAGGGACGGGCAAACATGCTAATTCCAACTGTGGCTCCTCAAAGATATTATACTTAGATGCAAAATAGTCCAAAAGGACTTGGGAAGCACACAGTTCCAAACCTAGATTAGGGACTCTCAGAAAAGTCGGTTTGACAATATGGGTACAAACCAAATCTAGGTTGGGTGGAAGGCCATCAGATTGTGACTTATGTAGGACGATAGGCACATCATTACTAATCACATCAACATCTCCTAAGTCTTATACACGTGTCACAACATGCTCACAATCATCAAACAAATTGGCAAGATCACAATCAGAGTCATCAACATCATCAACATATTTATTCTCATGCATCGGCAAATCAGGAGAAATATCACAATGTGACCTAGGTAGAGAATCAGACACATCAAATATATTTTCATGCATATTAACATTAGTGTCTACAGAAGATTCAACTATTCCTATGTCCTGCTCATCTTCACAGAATAATTGTACGAATCCCATGTCAATATCAAAATCATATGAATTACAATGAGTATTAGAAAGAACAACATTCATGAAGGTCGAGGGCGAGAAGCCATATGTTTTTGAACCAACAGGTTCCACAATATTTTCATGTTCTTCTAACATATCATCATAATCATCATAATCATCATCATGGTAGCATGCATATTGGTCCTCATTAACAGTGGTGGTGTCATTAGTCGATTCATGTTCCTCTAAATTAGGTTCATATTCAACATCATTTACAAGAATGGGACTAGACACTTCATTAGGGACAACATACATTTCCTCATGAATTTCCTCCTTTTGTAGGTGAAGCAAAATCTGATCTAAACATGCCTGAATTCGTGATGTAGATCTATCAAAGTTTTTCTCACTGAGTCTTAAAGCTTCTGTGGTGGAGTCTAAATTCATGGGAGTACAAAATTCTTCATGTTCAAATTGTGGTGAATGGTACATGTGTGCATGGTCATTAGGGTTTACAAAATATTGATCGCAACCCTCAAAGGATTGATTATGGTCCCAATGACTACCATTCTCACAATTTATGGGCATTTCATACCTTGGATTTTCTCTAGATTGCCTAAAATTATGCAAAATATGACAATTCTCAACAGGGTGGTCTAGACTACCACATGCGGGACATGCATAGATTTCAGGTTGCCTAAGAAAATTAGATGTGACAGATTCCTCATGTGATTGCATTTCTAAAGCTGTGATTCGAGCTTCTAATTGATCCATAAGTGATGATTGTGTGAGTGAGGCTCTAGCAGAATGTTCATTTTCACGTTGCGATGAATGATGCATTTATAAATAGTCATTATGGTTCATGTATTGCGGCTCGGGACTTTGAAAATGTCCATAATAATTCCTATGACTATTGACATCATGGTCCGTGGAAGGTTCATAACGTGAAGTTTGTCCATATGCAAGTTCTCTAAGGGATTTGTTGTACTCCCCAACTGTAGAAAAATATCTATTCATGATTGGCTCAAAAGCTAAGTAAAGAATGTACAAAGCTCAGAATTTGGTTTTTAAAGGGTTTGGATTTTTGGGAAAAATTTGGTTTTGGTGGGATAAAATTTTGGTTTTTAAAGAGGGAGAAAAATTTTGGTTTTTAAAATAAGGAGCAAATTTTTTTTTTTATTATTATTATTATTTTATTTTTTTTTGAACTTAGCCTAGCATAAATTATCACACCCCACAAAAGAAAATAAAAACAACAATAAATAATTACAAGCCCATAAAAGAAAAATAAAAGAAAATAAAAGAAAAAGAAAATAAAAATAAAAATAATTATTACAAGCCCAAATTAAAAATAAATTAATTATTACATACCCAAATTGAATATTTAATGGGGCCCAAGTGGGTTACTCATGGTTTAGGCTTACTTGGTTAAGGAGGGAAGCCTAGTTAGGCTTTTGTTCCCTTTGGTTGCACTAGCCCAGTTGGGCTTTAGGATCGTCCTAAGCAGCTCATGCCCAAGCCCAGCAACAGTTGGAGTTGGTTCAGCAACACGAGCCCAGGAGGATCAGCTGCGAAGCCCAGGAGCAGAAGATCACGAGCCCAGCAACAGAAAAAGGCAGAGCCCAGCAGCAGCAGGTGGCTAAGCCCAGTTGCAAAGTTTGGCGAAGCCCAGCAGACCACCACCAGAGAAGCCCAGCAGTGAAACGAAGCTTCAGTTGGCAGCCCAGTTACTTTGGCTTGGCAGCAGCAGGCTTGGTTCACCAGCTCCAGCAATAGCAACAGCAGCAGCCAAGGTTCCAGCAGCAACAGCAGCTCAGGTGGCCAGCAACACAGCTCTGCAGCAACTCAGTGGCACCTGCAATGATAGTGATGAAGCTCAGACAACTCAGTGCAATGATTGCAGGTCAGGACAGCAAAGGAAATCAGCAGCAGCAAGCACCACTCCCCGGCAGCGGCGCCAAAAACTTGGTGTGCTTGGGAACGACACACAAAAGACTTGCAAGTATACAAGGCCAAGTTTTAGTATAGAGAGTAAGCAAGGGATCAGTCCACAGGGAGTGGGAGCATACAAGAAATTTTCCTAAGCTAGCAATGGAGACAAGGCACTATGGCAGTGAGCAAGGCAAAGTAATATGGCAATTGCAAAGAACCAAAACAGTTAACAAAGCAAAGATGACAAAACAGCATGGAACCAAGGCTGTGAGCCAAGGGCAGGGGTGAGTTTGTGCACTGATTTCAATGCACAACAGGCTTCAAAATACAAGAAATAAACAACAAGATAGCTAAGAAATTTAGTTGAGCAGGGAGCAAAATAAGACTGAAATTGTAAGTGACTGAAATAAGGTATTGTGGTCTAAGCTAAGGCTTAGAGTCCACCTTTGTGTCCTAGCCAAACAATGTGATCCTAGGTTGAGTTGAATATCCTATGCATACATCTAGAATGGGAGGAAAACTAATTTGCTCACTAGTTTGCCCCTAGCATTGACTGTCTTTTGACAGAACAATCAATCACAGGCACTATGAGCATTAGTCTCTTCCCATTGCTCAATCAAAACAATGCACTAAGGCTCTAACCTAGCATTCCACTATCAGACAGTGCACTGAAGTTTCATCTAAACCTCAGCTGCAAAAATTTAGCTCATGCTCAACATATTACATACACAAGCATTCATCATACAAGATAATTCAAACACACTAGACATGGTGAACAAATACAATTGAAATTACTGAATTTGAAATTAAACAAGAGGTAACAGTAGAGAGCACTGGCTAGTCCAGGCCTCTAAAGTGGTGCTCTGGCTAATCCAGGCATGGTTACAACACACTACATCGTTTCCCTTTTATAGCTTACAACAAAATACCCAAATTTTCTACAAACCCTAATTTGAAAATCCCCAAATCAGCAGGATTAGGGTTTCGATAAATAAAATTAACTCACCCTCTGATGCAAATAGACTCGACCCATGCTTGTTGATGTCCCTCTGATGCTCTTCCTGCTCCAATTGATGTACTGCAACCCTAGCTCGAGTTGTTTCATCAACTCCACACCTAGGGTTCAGAGAGATGTGGGTTTGAAGAAGCAACTAGGCTAGAGAGTTGGGGAAAGTGATGGTGATTGAGGTGGTGTCGGGGTATGGAGATGGTAGTGAGGCAGAGGGTGGCAGTGGACATGGAAGAGAGGCAGGAGCAGAGCTCGACTGCAACTGTCGGGGGAAGAAGAAGGTTTCTGGGGAAGATAAGATCGATGGGAAGAAGGGAAGGGAGTGTTTGGGTGAAGGGTATAGGTTCCGATGCTAGGGTGTGAGGCGGGTGTATCAAAGGTTGATGCTTAGCGAAGCGAAAGCGTAGGATGAAAAGGTGATGGAATGATCCAACAACGCGATAGAAACGACCGTTGGATGATGAGATACAACAAAACTGACGGCTTCAGATGGAGTTAGGTACTATAGTGTTTGACAGGAGCTTCGGATTTTGATGCACAATGATGAGGCGACCGTTGGATGATGAGATGGATCTAATCTGACGGCTCTCATGGAAATGGGTATGGATAATGGAAATGGATTTGGGTAAGGGTTTTGGGTCTTGGGTATGCCAAGACCATATCTTCTTTAAGAACAATTCTTCCTCTTCAATCCCACTTCTCGTTGATCCGGCTCTTGCAAACATCATTCTTCGCTTCCTCCTATCGAGAGTCTTTGCCGTTCCTTTGCTCTTTTCGCTCCGTGAGTTAACCAGGCTTTATTTAGTACCTAAAAATGCAAAATTAATTAAGAAAAGTATTTATTCTTGAAAACAACGAAAACACAGAATATGGGATAAAATGTAGAATTAATGCACAAAAGATGAGTTAAATGCCAAGAAAAATATATAGAAATATGAACTTTTTAGCACTCATCACCATCCACCGCCACTATTTCTTCCACCAATAGTAATGTTACCGCCTCCACCATCCACAAACACCCGCCATCATTTATACTAACCCTACTTCCACTACCACCATTAGAATTAATATAGTTTTTAGTAACATTATTTATTAATAAAATTATGTATTTATTAGATTATTAAAGGGACATTTATAATAGAAATATAGTTAATCATTATGAACAATCAATGAGACACTAATCTATCTTACAAAAACAAATGGTTTTTGCCCAATTCTATGGCTCTTCATTGACCTTTTTCAGCTATCAACGGTTATTATTGCTGAGAAAGTGCAAAAGATAAATCATGGCCGAAAATGCACCCAACTAATAAGCCCTAATCCAACGTCTCATATTAACTTCTTCTACCATAAATTTCCATACGTTACGCACATCAAACATAGAGTTGCCAAAGGGTTAGTCCTCGAGTGATTTCGGGGGAGTTGAGTGTATTTTAAATCTCAGGGATTTTGAGAGAGTGTAGGGAGTTTGAGAGAGTTTTGTGTTTTTGAGTTGGGGGAGTGTAGGGAGTTTGAGAGAGTTTAAAAGAGGGAGTTTGGGGGAATTTGGGGGAGTTTGAGAGAGTTCACTCCTAACTCATTCTCTTTTAAGAAACAATAAACCCTTATTTGCAAATAACATTGATCTTTAATCAAAAGAAAAAAATAAATGAAAATGATCATATCTCTGTATCAATAGTATGTTATTTTGTGCAACGAAATAATTATTTTCCCTTCAATTTAACGGTCTCCATACAATTCTAACTCCCTTTGTTCACGAACATTTTCCCACATATCATCCGCTATACTCTTTCTCCATGCATTAGCTTCTTGACGTTGTTGTTCTTGAGTTTGTTGTGTCAAAATTTCATCGTCAGTTACAAGCGTTGATGGATGGCTATCTTCCTCTTCCTCTTCCTCGACCGGAAACTCATCTGAACGGCATTCTTTTCGTAAGAAGTTGTGTAGGCCTGCACAAGCTGTCATTATCTCCGCTTGCACCTGATATGGAAATGGAGGTTGAGACTTAAAGATCAAGAAACGAGACTTCACAACACCGAACAATCTTTCAACTACATTCCTCAAAGAAGCATGACACATGTTAAGTAATTCTTTCAAATGTAAAGGAATTTTGTTTCACCGAAACACAGTTTCAGATTGTCCAATCTTTGCAATACTAATACTTACCTGATCCTCTTTAAATTTTTACGGTACACTTACAACTCAATATTCCATAACAAACTCAAAAATCATAGCATTCCAACGGTTTATTAAAAAGATACATTACTCAGAACCCGACTACTTTCAATACGTGCATAAAGAATTCATTTCCGGATTTCTCACACTTTGGTGTACCTAAAGTGATCAGAACTTCATGAAATTTCTACAGTAGGAAACCTTCATATATACAAACATCATACTAAAATTTCAGCTTTGTCCGATAAGCGGAGAATGAGATAAATAGGAATCAGTCCCCTATTCGGGATTTAAACTCAGCAGACCATAGTCATATATTGTGCAAGATTTGCAGTAGAAAACGTGACCTGATCCGCGTGAAAACTTTACTGTACTTCTATAACAAGGTAAATTACGACATACTCATATTTTATCATATTCCAACGGTTGAATTTAACGATATCATTATCACAAAAGCACCGTATGAATTGGCTAAAACACGCCAATACGGAATGAAGAACGCCACTGTATTGAACTTTGGCATATAGAATAAAAGAGAATTATGTGTCTAAATAAGATTACTTAACAAGTGATAGTAATTCTCAATGACACCCATGCAAAGTAGCAAGCCAATTAATGCATGATGACATAACAAATTATGAAGATAGCTGTAAAGGAATTCTGTTTCACCGAAATACAGTTTCAGATTGTCCAATTTTTGCAGTACTAATACTTACCCGATCCTCTTTAAATTTTTACAGTATACTTAAAACTCAATATCCACAACACACTCAAAAATCATAGCATTCCAACGGTTTATTAAAAAGATAAATTACTCAGAACCCGAATACTTTCAATACGTGCATACAGAATTCAGTTCCGGATTTCTCACACTTTTGTGTACCTAAAGTGATCAGAACTTCATGAAATTTCTACAATAGGTAACCTTCATATATACAAACATCATAATAAAATTTCAGCTTTGTCCGATAAGCCGATAATGAGATAAATAGGAATCAGTCCCCTATTCGGGATTTAAACTCAGCAGACCATAGTCATATATTGTGCAATATTTGCAGTAGCAAACTTGACCTGATCCGCGTGAAAATTTTACTGTACTTCTATAACACGGTAAACTATGACATACTCAAATTTCATCATATTCCAACGGTTGAATTTAAAGATATCATTATAACAAAAGCACCGTATGAATTGGCTAAAACATGCCAATACGGAATGAAGTACGCCACTGTATTGAACTTTGGCATATAGAATAGAAGAGAAGTACGTGTATAAATAAGATTACTTAACAAGTGATAGTGATTCTCAATGACACCCATGCAAAGTAGCAAGCCAATTAATGCATGATGACATAACAAATTATGAAGATAGCTGTAAAGGAATTCTGTTTCACCGAAACACAGTTTCAGATTGTCCAATCTTTGCAGTACTAATACTTACCCGATCCTCTTTAAATTTTTACATTATACTTAAAACTCAATATTCCACAACACACTCAAAAATCATAGCATTCTAACGGTTCATTAAAAATATACATTACTCAGAACCCGACTACTTTCAATACGTGCATACAAAATTCAGTTCCGGATTTCTCACACTTTGGTGTATTTAAAGTGATCAGAACTTCATGAAATTTCTATAATAGGTAACCTTCATATATACAAACATCATACTAAAATTTCAGCTTTATCCGATAAGCGGAGAATGAGATAAATAGGAATCAGTCCCCTATTCGGGATTTAAACTCAGCAGACCATAGTCATATATTGTCCAAGCTTTGCAGTAGCAAACGTGACCTGATCCGCGTGCAAATTTTATTGTACTTCTATAACAAGGTAAACTATGACATACTCAAATTTCATCATATTCCAACGGTTGAATTTAAAGATATCATTATAATCAAATCATGCAATTTCTTACCAAGATCTTTTGAACCACAAATTAGGGTTTTGACAGAGAGAGAGAGTACCCACAAAAAAAACTATACACACAATCAAAATAAACAATCATGGAGATCAAAGATATGAAAAACAATCAAAATAGTACACAAATCAAACTATTATAAACAATCATGGAGATCAAAGAAGAAAAAAAACATACCTGGAAAAAAACGTTTCCTCTTCTTTCTCCTATGGTTTTCTACGCACCAAACTCCTTCCCAAATCTCTACTCTTTTGAGAGATTTGTTGTGAGACCAAAATACACTAGAAACTCTTTCGAACTCCCCAAAGCAACCAACTCCCTAGTATTGTAGGGTTTCATGACTAACAGGGAGTTCAAGAGCTTTTTTTAAACTCCCCAGCGACTAACAGGTGTTTTCTAGAGAGTTTAGGAGACTCCTCTAAACTCCCCCACGACTAACAGAGATTTGGACAGACTCCCTCAAACTCCCTCGGGACTAACAGGAGAAAACCTAAATACATTAAAATCTCTCAAACTCTCCCACGACTAACCCCCTGATAGGGTGCCATTCAATTCTGTGTTTCTCAACTGGGAAAAATAGAGTTGTGATTAAGGGTTTAGCCGCGACTTTTTCCTCTCCTTTCAATTTACAATTGCTTCGCACATCAATGATAGAGGAAGTTTTCCCTCAACCTCATCTGTATCAATTGTTCATACGTTACGAATTAGAAAAATCCCCATTAACAGCTCCATTATTTCCGCCAGTCAATCCCTGGAGATGTTCAGCTACATAAACCTCAAAAAAGGTTGTCTTCCGAAGGTTTTCATTTTCTTTGTTCACCGTACTCTCTCAAGATTACTCGATCACTACTCTGTAAGTTCGACAATATACGTTCTTAATTTGATAATTTTTCTTAATTTTGTATTTGATTTAGTTGTTCTCAATTTGTTTTTCTCAAAGTTTGATGTGTTGGTATAGGGCATATTTTGGATTAGCATCCATCTCAGGTAAATTGAACTACCCATTTTTGATTGTTGTGTTTCTCAAATTTAAGTGGCATGTGACTGTTGTTTTCTTAACAAAATGTTGGTGAAGAAATCCCACTGAATGATTGTTGGGTGACCCTTTGATAATGATCATTTCACCAAAGTCTATGGTTGTTGTGTTTCTTAGTTGGAAACATAATATTGTGGTTCTTATAAAAGTCAAGTTTTATCTTTTTGTTTGTATTATGTTTCCATTGGTAATTGTTATGATAAGATTACAGGCTCTTAATGAGACATACTCGGAGTAAGAGATCAAAGGTATATTGGGCCAGTCGTACTCTGATATTGCAGTAGAGATTGATCTCTAATCCTTCATTTGAGTGAGTCTTACATCTCTATAATTCATCATCTTAGTAGACTCATATAGTTCTGCGAATGCAAGTTTCATTTTCGAGTTAGTGAGTATATTTAATGATAGAAAGGATAACAACTAAAATATATTAGGTTGCTTTTAACTAATTTTTATAAGGAAGAGGAGATCAACGAAAAGTTCCTGCAAATAAAGTTCTTTGGTTTGTTTTAATCATAATGCTAAGTGTTACTAAAATATAGTGTTTGTGGTTGTTATGCATGTTGCAGGACAAACCCTACTTCAGTGAAGACTGATGAGGATGATGAAATACTTGAACTAACCTTCATTGCATATGAAGAATGTGTGTTACCACCATTTTGTTCCATACTTCTTTTGAGGTGTACTAGATTTTATCTGTGTGTTCCCATTTGTGTAGTTATTGGAAAGTGATTACAATGTCGTACTGGCAAAGAAGAAAACAGTGAGCAAGCAAGCTTCTACAACCCCAAAAAAGGTTTTCTTCGAGATCCCAAGAACAGTTCAATGCAAAATTCTTGGAAATAAACACGAAGACTGAGACTTTCATTTGGTGGTACGGTGTAAAGTCTGAACAAGGTAATAATGTTAAGAAAATGATATTTTTGCATATTTCTTTCGACAATTCAGTGCCGTTTAGTTTCATTATTATGTGGGTATCTCACAACAGGTAAGTTTTCCTATTCATAAATCTGATTAACATTCCAAATTAATGTTGAGTAGAGGTTTAATTTTTATGCAATAGCTTGGTGTAATACATCCCAAACCTCTTTTATGTTCTCCAAATCCTAATTTGTTACAGTGCCAAGAAATTTGTGCTTGAATTTCTGTTTCAAAATTCTGGATTACAATTGTAAATTGTGCTTCTTGGTGTAATTTTTACCATAGCACTCCAAATGCAGGAAAGGAAAATGGCATCCCAGATCATATGCTTCCCTCCAAAAATGTCTCAATCTACTGTTCAGTATAGAGGAAGGGAAAGCATCTCTAGGAAGTGAGAAGACACAATAGATATTCCACAAGTTTTTGTAATTTTTCATATTTTACAAGCAAGGGATATATTGCATTGGTAACTAGGTAACTACTGCTCTTTAAACATTATGAGGACTTATCAAACGCAAAATTTTCTTTATTTGAAATACTTCCCATTACATCTATATTAACACGGTTCTATTGAAGGGTCTGTACCATTAATTTAGAGTTACATGTAATATGCAATGCATAAACATTAGTATGAATGTGATATAAGAGAATTATTAACCTTTAACATTGCAGTGCAAATATTTATCAACTGAAATTATTTCTTTACCCATGCCTATGATCTTCCGTCCAGGTAATACAATGGATCATATTAATTGGTTATTATTCTCAGTGTTGTCTGATTTCCCTTTGTGGAATTTCTTTTGAAGCCAAATTTTACAGAAAAAGTGCTCATGTTTCCTTTTTGATATGTCAGGAGTGTTATTTATACTATGGATCCCAAATATGCAGTAAAGTATTATACAACAGAGTATTCTCTGAGTCACTACTATAGCTCCTACTTTGAGCTTCTAATGAGGTATTACATTTGTGCAGTCCACTGATATTACATGTTTTTAACCTGTCTAGAATGTTGGGTCTATGTTTTGTGACATAACATAAACTTTTTTTTTTGTTGTAATTGCAGCATTATTATAGTATGCATTTACAAAGAAATAATAATTATCCTCATGAACCTGAAATTGCAGACAGAAAAGCTATTATAAGTTTTCATCTGCCACTTTCATATGGTTGCTCATTCAACCTGTGAATTTGTACTAACTGAATTATCAATCATGAAATAGAAATGTTTTACTTTGACATCATTGTTGATGAGAAATAGTGGATTTATGCATTTGCCTGCTAAATCAGTGAAGTCTTGCATTTTTTGGAGGTGCAGAGCTCAAATCTAACCTAAACAAAAGAGCGCTCAAGTGTTTTAACCATGTGATCATATCGAGCTGGATTTGACATGTATTAAAATAAAATGTTGAATGAAATATGAGTTATACTTGCTCGACTCAAATTTGGCAAGATGTTCCAGGTTTTGGTGGGTTTAAAAAATGTATTCTCCCTGCACAACAAATTGTCCATAAGATGACTCGACAAGCAAAATCACTCGCTGAAACGAGTGGCATCTGGACTAAATAAAGATGATGCCTAAATACTAGCTGTGCGATATAAATGCAGTTGGAGTAGACACCAAAAACAAGTAGGCTACACTTCGTAGATCACAGGGGTAGCTCCATCCAAGCCCTGTACATACAACTTATAGCCACAATCACCATATGGAAGGGTGTACCGGTCGACATCAAAAACTAATTAAAAAATGAGGTATCACCTAAGATGACCTTTGGGGTTCGGTAATGGCGCGTAGATACAACATACGTGGGGTCTTGATGTTCAAATGTTGTACTTCAATCTTCCAGAACTAAACTAATGAGTCTAATAGAACTGAAAATAGCGGTAGATTAGTGGTACATTTTTGTAGTAGCAATCATCTTTGGTGGTCCAGGGCATATACTTATGACCAAAATGTAACAAGCAAACTTACACCATGTTTGTTTACTCCTGACTCATCTGAATCATCTGGATCTGAGTGAAATCACCTGACTCATCTGGATCTGAGTCGATATGTTTGTTTTGAGTCAGATCTGACTCATCTGATTCGGAAATAAATGAGTCAGTGGTTTGGTCCCATGAGTCAGGGGTATTTTGTTACCTGACTCAAATGAGTCCGAGTCAGGGGTTATGTCTGAGTCAGAGGTCGAGTCAGATCTGACTCAAAATGGAAAACAAACGGTCTGACTGCTGACTCGGTCCGAATCAGGGATTGACTCAGATTCAGACGCCGAGTCAACTGCAAACAAACAAGTTCTTAGCAAAAGGAATAATTCAAAAAATGGTAGAGCGCATAGCCTTGGAACAATAAAATCATTTGTTAATTCCTTGGTTTGATTATGTAATTTTTGAGCAACATATGGTTTGAACTCATCCACTCAGAGCTGTGGCTAGCGTAATCAGCGACTTATCCCTGCTAATTTTTTTCGGGGTGGGGGGTCCCACTCTCTATTAAAGCCATTTAACAGAAGATACACAAAACTAGAGTTGATCAAGAAACCTAATATACGGCTCCAAAATTTTGGTTTCCAGGGCTCACAAGATAACAAAAAAGGAGGAAATTTATATGGTTGAGAGTTCATATTTTCCCGACCATGGAAAATTTATACGGTGAGAAAATCAATATCTTCCCACCGCAAATCATTTCAATGGTTCGTTTTCGGTTCTGGAACTAATTTTTCAATATCTAATTTAATCAAATCTAACATGTTCATGGGATAATAAAAAGTAATAAAAAAGGTTGGGTTTTCGATTCTTACCTAATTAAAGTTATTACTGGATGAGAATTGACGATAAATCGTCGTTCAAGAAAAAAACACGAAGAAAAGGCGATGGAGGAGAAGAAGAGAGGAAGAAGAAGAAACGGTTTTTTTTTTTTGGGGGTGGGTGGGTGTTAGGTTTACTTTTTGGTTATCAAACGGTATTTTCGTATTTTTGATAATAAATTAGGTCCCCTCGTCCACATTTAGGATAGTTTTTTTTTTTTTGGACGTATGTCATGGCAGAGAAAGGAAAACAAAAAGAAAAGAAACAAACAAACGGGATAGTTGAATTTATATGAGGAGCCCTCAAAACCAAATCCTTGAAGCCCCTATAATAGGTTTCTTGATCAATTATATATACTAAATGAAATTGACAAACGGGCAATCTTTTCCTGTATCTCTTTTTTGAATTAGCAGCCATGTCATTGAATAAATTTTAAATACATCGGCATTTCCAGGGCCGTTACGGCACGGGTCATATACTAGTCATTTTTACAAAAATAAATGTGTTTTTGTTGATCTGACGGTTCTGAATGGGTATTTTTTTTCTATCCACGGTCACCATTTGCTCTCAAAGTTGAGAGATAAATCGTGATTGAGAATCCTCCCCACTTTATGCCCTGATCCAACGTTGCATATGCAGCCTGGGTTAAATGCTAGAGAAAAAACGCACATCATTCTTGAAGTCTCTGCCGTTTCAAACATGAAGTCTCCGCCGTTTCAAAAAAATAATCAATGGAATTGAACTCGACCTTGAATTCACACACGGACGATTTTTCTTCTTATGGAATTCAACCCAAACTATAAGAATAGTTTTTCACCCTAAGTTTGAAGACACATTTTCTGGCCTCTTTGCGAGTTTCGAATTTGGCAAGTGCAGCATGGGATCTACATCCAAATCTAGATCATCATTTTCATGTTTCTTTCTGTGGAATAAATTCTCAGTCTCTATTGTGGTTGAGCATTTCGTCTTCTGTATTTTTTTGGGCGTAAGGTATGTCATATTTTCCTTTTCTGCATTTTTCTTTTAATTTTATCATTAGGTTGTGCGCTTCTGTAGTTTTTACATATCTTCTAAATACCATATTACTGCGTTTGAATCCCATGCCTAGGATAACGCAATTCAGGAAACGTTAAGAAGTCCGTTGTTGCTGAAAATGCATGTGTTGCATTACTTTGATATATGAGATTAGTATCAATGGGACGGTCCTGATTTATTTATATTTTTGATCTCCTATGGTATTCAATTGCAACATATTTTTTTTCGTTTTGAAACAATAAATTGTGAATCCAAGACAATATTTGGTTGCTGTATATCAGTATTTGAAGATGAATTTGGCTAGAACTGAGCGTATTCATCTTACATTTTTTATGAACTGTTTCATTAAATAATACCTAAGGTAGATTAAGAGACTGTGATCGTTATTTACAAAGTTTTGCTATGTCAACAGGGAAAGAGTAATTGTGGACTTAAGAGTATTCGAGAAAATGCTTGAAAAGTAGTTTTAGGGGATATAAAACATGACTTCAGCAGCAAAAAAAAAACAATTACTTCGGCTAAAAGTTTGCTACCTGTATTAGTCCGTCTGTAGCTTATTAGGTAAAAATGCTAAGTTTTGGCAAAAACATCCAAGCATAATTTTCAGCCAATTAAAATAAGGTATCGGCCGAATTATAAATTTATAATTTCAAGTATTAATTTTGTGGTTTTTGTTAATAGCAGTCTAGGTCCCAGGGATCAGTAATTCTATTAACGTATCAGATGACAAAATTCTGGGAATAAGAGAAGAAAATGCTAAGCCGATTGGTACGGGAGTTTTACTTGCCGAGACTAAAGAAAAGACCATCATTCAGTTGTCCTTTTTTATTTTAGTTGTGGGTACCAGTGCAATATTTCCATACAACGATACAAGGTCCTGAAAGATCACCATTGGAATTGCAGATAAGGAAGCAGGTGCTGCACTCTCCGGTTTTGCATATAATGAACATAACCAAGTTATTGTTGTTTTTCCTTACTAGAAACTTTAAACTTGGTTGCAGAATTTTTGTTGTCTTTGGAGACAATGCATAAGCATGCCGAATATGGTGTTGCAGCAACTTGGATATATAAAGAGTCCGAGAAAAAGGTGTCACCGTCAAAGGATATACATGTACCCAAGGCTGACCTTTCTCCGTTCCAATCCTAAGGAGTAGATAATGAAACCGAAATAAATGATGACGATCTTTGCAGGTATAGGTCCTTGAGAAAAGGACATCCAATTCTCACGATGGAAGGAAATCACCTATTTGCTTCAGTTGTTTTCAAGTTTCGTAGTCCATTATTTGTACATATTTTTCTTCAGTCCACCTACTATAATACAAGCTCATTTTCTTTTCTTCGCAGGATTGTATTGGGATTCTTGGGCATGATCCGAAATCAGTCTCTGATTCATTCGTCATGATTCTCAAATTACAAACTTCTTATATTCATCATTAATGGAATATACTGAATATCTCCTTTGTTTCATGTAGTAAGTTGTTAGCTTCACAAATAAGTGAATAACTACACAGTTTTTGATGCATTTTAGATTAACTATTTTGGTTACTTTTTCAGAAAATATATGGTTATGGACATATGATCTGAACACTAAAACCCACATTTATGTAAGGTTACCAGTTACAAACTCTTACCTTGAAGCAATATGTAGCTAGAAGATTTGGTAATGACAACATTGAGAGAAATCCTTGCTTTAAATTGTGTGATGCATTAACCGCATTGTTGTAGCACTGGAAAAATTAAAACCAACTACGTACTGCGAAAGGAGCTCAGCTACGGTAAATTCTGGAAGGTTTTTTTCCTAGGAAGCTGAGACTCTGGAGTAGCCATGGAAATACTTTTATACTTCCATGGATCGGAATATGGAAAAACACATTTGCAACTCGTATGATAACATCAAATCACACCAATGGTTTCATACATCTAAATATACATAGTATTATTATCACGTTCTAGTCTGACCCTCCTAAATTTTGAGTTGGCAGTCAGATATAAAACGGTACGGTGAGCAGTTCGCAAGAAAAATAAAAGGACGTAGATTGTGCTTTGTTTCCTGGGAAAATACCATTGTTCAATGAGACAATAAAATGATAAATTTGGTTCTTCTCGAAAATGATTGTACAGGTTGTTGTTGGAGTCCAACCTGGCGTTTGTCTTGACAATTTGTTGTTGTAAACAAATGTATGAAGTTGGCAGCTCTAATTTTTTTATAGTAATTTAGCCTTTTTCCGGGAAATGTAAGGTTTTGGTTCGTGATGCTTAGGTGTTGGTTGTGTGAAGGATAGTAGTCCCACATTGCTAATATCCCTTGAATAAACTCAAAATATAATACGGAAGGGCCACTCCATTCATTGCCAATTGGTTTTGAGTTGGATGTCCGCATACTTTAACATGCATATTAGAGAAAGCCAGAAAGGTTCGTGTGTGAGTAGGCCCAACAGCCACCCGCACAACGTAGGTGCACGTGTTAGGCCCCATAGAGAGAAGCCATGCACGTGAGGGGGCGTGTGAAGGATAGTAGTCCCACATTGCTAATAACCCTTGAATAATCTCAAAATATAATATGGAAGGGCCACTCCATTCATTTCCAATTGGTTTTGAGTTGGATGCCTACCGACTTTAACAGGTTGTATTGTAAAGATCCCTATCATTAGTATGCTTAGACATTTATGTAAGATTTTCTTGCTTAATTTTCTGGACACAGACGTACGTTTATGTAATATTTTCTTGCTTAAACTTCAGTGGTGAACTGATAGTTATTAGTGTTGAGAATTCAAATTACTTCTGTTGCGGAAAGCTTACTACACATTGTTTTAGTTATGAAATTTTCTCTTTGGGTTCTCTTAGTATGGGTTACTACGGCAAAAGGTCCAACAGATCCAACTTTTGGAAGTAATGGAAGTGGAGAGAAATTCCAGTTTCTGATTTTTGTAAACAAGATAGACGATCAATATCTTTACCTTGCTATTGGTTTTTGTGATTGGAGGATCAAGCTGACAATAAATTGGGACCAACCTTTCTCTACAAATGAATTTCTAACGATAAGAAGCACCCATTGAGAATGTCGCATGATTTGAGTGACTGCGCACGTGGGGTGAATCCGGTTAATCCCTGTGACAACACTATATTGTAAAAAATGGATTTTTGCGGCTTCGGTTTAGAATCTTGAGGAATTTAATGTACACTACCCATTTGGAAAATCTCTAATTAATATGAATGTTTTAGTGTCACACGATCAGAAAAAATTAGTGTCACATGACCGTATAGTTGTTTGTTTTTCAATCAAGGAATTATGTATACAAAAATTATTATCTTAGATAATTAAAAAAATTGCAGATATATAACATGGATGAGTGTTTGTTTTGTGCATTGTAAAAATGATCACCTAATATTGATTTTTCTTTCCTTGAGAATACAAGAATCATTAACAAAAGAAACAACTTCAGCATATTGTTGTTCTAAGAGTTGGCAGAATAGAGCTGCAGGAACAGACAGGGAAGGAGCCAGGTTCTATATGTTGTGGGGTCGAAAACATTTTGTTCTGGCTTTTTGATCAATACGAAAGTTCGCGTAGTGTGGTAGCTTACTACTTTTGATCAAGCCATTAAAATAACACTAGCTCTTGCAGCTTTGGAATCCTTATGAACCGTTTAATTACAACACCTTCTCTGAGAAATAACCTTACAAAAGATGAGAATCTAAGAGCATCTATAATGATGGGTTGTTTCCTGGAAAATCACCATCTCTAATGAGCATCTCTAAAGATGAGAATCCAAGTTCCGGAAAAATCATTTTTTTAATGTCACATACGTTTTTTATATAAAAAGAAAAAGACGATGCATTATAGTAGCCAACACATTTTTAACGAAAAGAAAATATGGGCTGTTTCCTGGTGTAAATTTTTTAAAACTCATGGATTTCTAATCCAAAGTCTAATCAAAATCCGGGCCGTTACGGCACGGGTTATATCCTAGTTAATAAAATATATAAAAATGGTTAAGTTAGAACAAACCCCAGCGGTAAATTTATCTTTGCAAAGGGAAAATCCTGACAACCCTTTATATAGACAAATCGATAATAAATAATTTCATATATTCTGATCTTGTTTCGTGCCGTTCGTTTAGTTATTCCATAACATGGCAATTGATTGCACTAATTTTTTAAAATGGACATGTGTTTTATCGAGTTTATTTTAACATTAGAATGATCAGATCCATTTTATACTTTATAATATAACGTTACATATTTTGTAGCGTTACGAAATTAGCATAATATAATTTTGTTCACCAATATCCTCCACCACCATAAAACCATATGAATCCATTTTTTTTATCCACCACCACCTAGTGGCAGAGCCAAGGGTTGACTAACCTAGCTCTGACCCCTTAAATTTTTAATAACTACAGAAATTTTTTAGTTTATTTTATAAATAATAATTTGTCCATATATATTTATGGTTTAGTCCACCAAAGTTTACATGTTTTTTTTTTTTAAAGTAAGCCTCCTCGATGTCAATTTTTGACTCCACCACTGCCACCATCACTGCCGCCCACCCCATGTAGATTGTTGGACGCAATTCTAATTTTCAAACACAAATGCCATGTATGAGGTTTAGATTGAACAAAATGTCGTCAATTGATTAGTTTCATTATTTTTATTCCGTGTATATATTCTTTTTTGTATTGCAATCAATTTTATTTTAACATTAAAAAATCATGATTTATACGATATAATACCAAAGATAACAGGGGTACCATTTGGGTGATCCAACTACGATCATGAAAATATTGTCTTGTATGATATCATCCATGAAATATATGGTACCTTCATTTATCAAAAGTGTTAAAAACAACCAACACTAATCTTAATTGTGCTTGGCTCCGTCCTTACCACCACTAATCTTTCGTCCTCCACCTCTTCTACTACTCATTTTCGTCAAAAATGTCTATTGATATTATTTATCAAAATTACTTATTAATAGAAATAAATATTATAATTAATTAAGAAAACATTTATAATTAAAAAATGATTAGTTATTTATTATGAGAAATTAGTGAAACTCTAATTAATAAAACACTTTATAATGAATAAATTATTTATTATGTGCAATAAGTGAAACACTAATTATAAAGCAATTATGATATTTAAGTTGAACAAACCACCACCGTTGATTTATCTTTTCTATTAATTCCAACCAAGGTGGAACACTGGTTAGAGCCTTAGAGGCCACTCTTATGACACAACAGGTCATGAGTTTGAACCTCCCTGTTGTAGTTTTTGAAAATCCATATCTTGACTTGGATATTTATTTTTCATTCATAATATTGGAATTAATGCCACGCGTGCGAGTCGTATGGGGTGACACAGAGAACCACAACCCTTGATTTATCTTTGCCAGGACAAATCCTGACCACCACTAACACAGACAAACTTAACCTAGCTTTGTTTTGTACTAATGATTAAGATGTGGCCCATGCCGTAACGGCACGGGCTTTGGTCGCGTTGAATACATAAATGCTAGCTTCTCAACATAGTTGACAACCATCCCATCAGTTTTTAGATGAATTAAAATTTATTAGTCTATAGTTGAATTAAAATTGATTAGTACAACTGTAATATCCACCTCCCTCCCTTCGTCGTTGACAGTGCAATATGATTACCTTTTGGAACCGTGCCATGGTACAACTAAGGAAATTTAAGGAAATTGGAACTTAAATTGGTTTTTTACAGAAAATTTACCTTTTTAAAGTCTGGCTGCCGCTATCAAAATGAAATGAATATTACTTAAAAACATGTGAAATTAGAAGAAAAACAGAACAAACATGAAAGACCTTATTTTTGTGGGGCGGGAGTAAATGTTTAAAACTTAATGTCCCTGAAGAAAAGAACTTTTTTGGTCCTTACTAATGTTGGTTGATTGTTTGTTTGGGTTAGGTTTCAATAAGTGTCGCCCAAAACGCACAACTCGTCAGTTATAACTAAAAGAAATCATTTCACATTCATGGGTAGAGAAAATCTTCGCATATCTCAACATAGTTCTATTTCCACTCACCCTTGCAAATCAACTGAACTCATGTGGGGTATCCCAAATGCAATTTAATATAGCTGAAGCATTATTTAACATTTTCTTTATGCCAGTTTGACACCCGTCCTAAGAAAATAATCAGATGAAAACTTCAACAAACTCGGGAGTTATAAATTCAGGTAATAGACAATTTATCTTGTCCCGCGAATTGTTTCAACCTGGGACTCTCCGTGGTATGGAAAATTCATTCATTTAGTTTTATGTTTTAACCTTGATCATTAAACAATCGCTTGAGGTGGTATCATGCGGTGCTTTGCTCCGACCATTATTTACCGCCCATTTTTTAATGGTCACTGCAACATGATAGGAGGTCGGGCAAGTAAGCACCTGCAAATATCAAACCAAAACCAATATTTATAAATTATAACAGGAAATAAAACCCAACTGTAAAGACCATGTACTGACATCCAAATTTAAGAGGTAAGAAGAAAGAAATAAATTTGTTCAACAGATACAACACAACAACCAATCTATCAGTTAGGAGCTCCAGCGAAAATATCACCAACAATTACAAAAAAAATAAAAATCCCCAATAAGGGTTGAAGAGAAGGGAGTAACAAAAACATGAGCATTAAAAGTACCAAAATCAACCACGCAGTACCATTAGACAAATCATTAACATACAAAGCCATAATTTGTGGACATGGACAAACTAAAAGCCAATTGATGTTTTTTCTTTTAGGATGATAACATGACAGGCACCTATAGTAGAAAAAATGTGGCCATCAACCGTAGATGGATGCTCGAGCTTTTAGACCTAATCGGACAGTCTCGTTGAGTATTCATCTCATTAACATTTGTACTGTCTCGTTTTAGCATTTAAAATGAACGTCAATAACTTGCTTAATAGTGAAATGAAGACAATTAAAAACTAAAACACGTACGTTGAAAGAAAATTAATAATCTAATTTTTTATACAAATTCAGTTTTCTTTGGCATGGAACATCAGGGATATTAAGCAAGTTAATTTGCATTCAAACATAAAATAACCAACAATGACCAAAAAAATAGCTACAAAGGTTGGTTGATGATCAGGAGATTACGCTTCAAAATGAAATTTCAATTGCAAGTATGAGAGACATGTAGAAAAAAGTATGGGGGAAGAAGCATCTGATGCTCAGTTATTATACTTAGGGTTAGAGAAACAAAGAGTAACTATAAAAGACAATCAATGCCACAGCAGTGACCAAACAAAAACTGAAACACATACTCTTACCTCCAGTATCAGATGTTGATTTTGTTAAGTAGTTATTGAAATAACAGATATACCTAAATGACCTGCAAGGGATTAAGTCGAGCTATTCACAAAGGGAAAGGTTCAAAAGGTTATTGTCGGGGTTGCGGACTAATGACAACTGGTGTCACAGAACAAAATTCTAGAACCGTAAAGTTATCAAGTTAATAAATATGGTTATTGTACCTCTTTGAATGTCAGATTCCTCATTCAAATGAACACTCACATAAATAAGATTCTAGATTGTTATTGGATATCTAAAAGAGAACATTTAGAATAGATAAACTCCTTCCTAGCTTGGATGTCAGCTCATCTAATGCTGGATAAGAAACAACTTTCAATTATGTTGTATGTGTATCGAGAAAACTACTTAGAGCTTCCAGTGCCACATCTAAGACTCGGAACTCAGAGGGAGGTTCTACATTACATGAACAAATACAATAATTTAACGCATTAATCATATACATCTTAGGATTCCCAATTTCCTATGCAGAGAACAAAGAGTTGTAAAAGTAAAACACCTTAGAAATAACTGATTCTGCCACTTTTATAAAAATTTCAGAAAGTATACATCATTACCAAACATAGTACAACGTAAAACCTATTTGTTTCGTTAACTCCAAAATCTTCAAAATTCAAGCTCTCAAAACACTAATATGCCTATTTTGATGCAAATTGGAACTCAAACGCTCAATTTCCAGGTAAAAAGAAGTTCGTGGAAGGTTTATGGTACCTGCGGCTCTTGTAGACACATGACTGCGCAGGTGCCCATGACTCTTGTAGACACATGACTTTTATCACCAGTCGGACCATTTTTTGGCACCCAAAATCTGAAAGCTTTGTGTTGTGATTATGTGACTTTAACATTGCAACATAGAGATCGATAGATATATGAATCAAAACAGAAAACTAATAACCATAGGTGTGAGAGATGAATATACATTATGAATGAGGAGTTGCATACCGAGTCAGCAAGATGTTTGAACTTTTAAAGCCTCTATAAATGACCTTTTTTTCCTGCGCTGTGATGAAATGCAAGTCTCTTAGCTCAACCTTCACTCGGAGATTCCACAAAAGTGGTTGGAAGTAGACTCGTCCAGCATACACAATATCTCAAAACCAATGTGCAAAGAACTTACTCTTGAATTAGTGATTCTCTAAGCTTCCACGGGTATGAACTCACACAAAGACAAAAATCTTTATTAGATCATTATTGTACAAAATGGGGAACATGGATCAAACATAGCTTATATAATGTCTTTTTATGGGAGATGAAGCTGATGTTAAATATACTTCACATAACAGTTGGTTAACTGTAAAAATAGATAGAACGTATTTATTCGATTTTGTCTCAACTTTGGCAGATTATATTTTGTTTACCCTGAGAGACACAAATCCAAAGATCAAAAAATACAAAAATATAAGAGAAATTAACATGATATAAGCATTAGTTAAGGATGCAAGATGATCTGCAACGTCCTTCTTCAGACACTTCTTCATTAATTTTCTACAAAAACAAAATTCCTCAAAAATTAATCAAAACACATAACCCAACAAATCAAAAAACAAACTAAACCTCAAAAATAATCAAGATTCAAAGATCAAAACGTTACAATACAAATCAAAAAAACACCAACCATTTTGGGGTTTCGTGGTTTCAGATTGGGGAAAACAAAATTGGAGTAATTCCAGTTATAGAAGAACAAAATTTCCAATCAAGCTCGGGGTAACCTACAAAAATTTTAAAAAAAATCAAAAATTTAAAGAGAAATACAAGCGTAGATTATTTTTCGAGATAAAGAATAAAAAAAGCAATTGGCGACCTTTTATACTTCAACCTGGATTTATCGACGGAAATACCTTTTGATTTGGAAATGAAAGAGCAGATCCAGAATGGGAAGGCCAACCCTAAGCCGAAATGTGTACAAATATTAGAGTGAGCAAGACCCTAGTTTGAATCTTCACGAATCAGCATTTAATGTAACATCGATTTCTCAGAGTAACGCATCACGCATTGATGATATGATTGAATTCAGAAACGGCTGAAGCCCAAGGATTAATGAGTATGAAAAAGAGGAACGAGATTAATTATGTGGTTGAGACTTATCAGATTAGGGAGAGTGTCATTCGAGTGTCAGAATTATCTGCTCGATCTCGAGCATTCATTATATACTTAAAATGTGAGCATCCGAAGAAAACTTTTGTTGTTCGATCTCAACCATCCATTATGTGTCCAAATCGTAGATAACCGTCGATATAGAAAAACACCACGGTCCTTATAATATTGCTATACCCAAAACTATAAAAATGACACGGCTGTTACTTTCATTCATTAAGTCATCATCCAAAAATAATTAGAAATTTTAATTCACAACACAACAAAGCCTCGAGAGGGATAGGATTATTTGTGCGTTAAGATGGGTTATTGTCAAACCCTACAAAATGGGCTATTGGATGAGAAGAAACAGTGAAATTTTAAGGAGAAAGAAGGAGAGATGAAGAAAATAGTGGTAGTAGTTGAAGAAGTGGAAGCAGCTAGAGCTGCTCTTCAGTGGGCTCTTCATAACTTGCTCAGCTATGGTGATCTGATCATTCTTCTTCATGTCTTCCCAGTTACAAAACCATCATCATCAGTAAACAAGAAACAGAATAATCACAACAGCATCACCAACAACAGAAAACGGGCTTTGAGATTGAAAGGATTTGAATCAGCCCTTTCTTTCAAAGGCCTTTGTGATAGTTTCCTTAGTGTAAGCTACGCTCACTCTGTTCTTGATTTTATGTAGTTTAGTTTAAATGTGTTACCAAATTTGATCACTGTGTGAATATATAATTGTTACAGGCAAAAGTTCAGATTATCGTCAAAGAAGGTGATCAAGATGGTATTACAATAGCAGCGATGGTGCGTGAAATCGATGCTTCCGCTTTGGTTGCAGGACTCCATGATGAAAGCTTTCTTTACAAGTTGATCAAATCCCCATAACTCTTTTGATCAATCAATCATTTCTTGATTAATTATGCTCAAGTAACATAATTTATTTAGTTTTACATGTATGCAGGATGGCCATGGCTAACACCATCATAAATTGCAGAATCCTCGCCATTAAAGAACCAACTGTTACAAAGACAAACACTACGTCGATATTACGAAATAATTCTACAAATTTTGATTTTTCGCAAATCGAGATTACTAGATTAGGGTATGAATATGATCCTGGCATCTTAATTTGTTCTTTACCATAACCATTATCTTGTTGATTGATCATTCAAATTATCAGTGTGTTGATTTAGTTATTTCGTTTTGCAGTGTTTCTCCAATTCGTCTGCCAAAAATTCCTTACCAAATTTTACCGAGCCCTTTTAGGATCATATGGAGATCAAAGAGATGAAGAGGGAGACAAAATGCCGTATAACAAAAAGTCAAACAATTTTGTCCATTGGATTTGTTCATAATGGTACTACCTGTCAGCTTTCACAATTCACACGACGAGGCACACAAGTTCCATGTTCGATGAGAAGGTCCACTAATGTATTTGTGTAAATTTGTGAAACGGTGCATAAATCAACAAGAAAATAAAATAAAAAGAAAAGAGGCAATTTCCTTGCGTGATTTTTGGGCCGACCGAGAGGGAAGACCTTTATATGGCTTTTGTTTTTTGTTTTTTTTTTGGAAATTGTAAGTCATCAATTGACACAAAAAGATTGGATTTGGTATCCCAAACTATTTTCAATCAACAATGAAATGTTGAAAGAGCTCCTCTAAATCATATTTTTTTTTTCCTTTAGACATTTTCGTAAATAAACCAAAGAGGAAGGGCAATATGTATTAGATATTTTCGTAAATAAACCAAAAAAGAAGCGCAATAAATATTAGACATTTTCATAAATAAACCAAAGAAGAAGGGTAAATAGACATGAGTGTCAAATTGTATTATTATTATTTTTAATTCAAAGAAAAGATTGTATTAAGTGGAAATAGAGTTTACATGATAGTCTTGATCAACCCAGGTTTGGATTTCCCGTGGAACATCATTTAAGTATTCAAAGTTGCCTTTGAGAATTATAGTTTTCTTGGCCAACTTATCTGCCACACTATTAACCTCTCTTTTAACTGAAACACATTTCCAAAAGCTAATCTTGCTTAATAAAAACTTAATGTCAAGAACTAATGACTGATTCCTCCAATGAACATGGTGTGATTGTTCATTGATGGATTTTATTAAAACTTCACTATCTAATTCAAAAACAACTCTACTGAAATTCTTTGAGACAGCCCAAGATGCAGCTTCCTGCATGGCCCTGCATTCCAATTCCTCTACTTCCAGTCCTGCAATCATTCCTCCATCAAAGTATTTCCCTTGAGCACCAATGCTTTTGCCTGCAAAATTTCTTAAAATTAGTCCTATACCACCTTGTAAATTTTCTTTCAGAAAAGATGCATCCAAATTTATTTTAATGTAACCAGAATCTGGTGGTTTCCATCTCAACACCTGTAAAGAGTTGTTATTGACAGTAATATTATTAATGGCAGGAGCAGTAAGCCTATGAATATTTTCTAAAGACAACATTCTGTTGGGATTGATGTTCTGAAAGGCCTTAGAACACATATTTTTCCAGAATCCAGATAGTCCAAATAGCTACCATAAGCAACTTATTTATTTGTTGCCTTGTAATGCCTGATCCAAAGATAATGTTATTTCCTGCAGAAAACCAAGAGAGCCCAGTTCCTTAAGGAACCATGCTGCAACATAATATTACCAACATTAATGTTTAAACTCAACCAAACTGATCTAGCATAAGGACAATCCAGAAGCATATGATTCATAGATTCATTAGGATGATTCCAGAGACTACAGTGCAATTCTATATTTGGTTTATACTTAGAAAGTTTGTCTCTAGTTGGAACTATGTCCCTAATGCACTTCCAAGCAAAGAGTTTTACTTTGTGAGGCAATTTGAATTTCCATAAAGCCTTCCGAACCTGAACTGGAACAACATGTGCACCTGTATTAGTATTAGAGTAACTAGATAAAACATTATAAGCACTCTTCACTGAGAATTGGACTTTTCTGTCTGGCATACAAATAAGATTGTCAGTACCAATAGCTGGAATAGTCATACATAAAATACTTTCAGCAGATTCGGGGGAAAACAAATAATAAACCGGATGAATATTCCAATCTCTAGTTCCTTGTATAAACAAATCAGAGACATGAATATAAGAAACTGTGTTGATTAAACCTTCAGCTGGTGAAGGAGGGTGATCTAGACCAATAACCCAATTATCAAGCCAGATATTAACCTTAGTTCCACATCTTACAGCCCAAATACTATTCCTCTTAATAATCTCAATGCATTTATAAATATTCCTTCAAATCCAAGAAAAATTATCATTAAGTTTTTGCAGATGGAGATACTACTATTATAAAAATACTTAGAATTCATAATTTGCACCCATAGTTCTTCTTGTGCAGTAAGAATCTTCCAAACTAGCTTACATATGAGAGCAATATTGAAAGTTTCAAGATTTATAAATCCTAAACCTCCTAATTCTTTAAGAATGTTTATGCTATCCCAAGCAATGAATTTAATCCCTTTACCAATCCTATGACCTCACCAAAAATTTCTTTGCAGAGAGTCAAGTTTGCTAATCAAGGTAGTAGGAATTTTGAAGCATCCCATTTGATAGGTTGGCAAGGAATTTAGAACTGACTTAATAAGAGTAGATCTACCTGCTTGATTGATAGTGGTGCCAATATAATTATTTAATCTAGCTTCAAAGGATTGGATAATAAGATCAACAAACTTAATCTTAGAATGACCAAGAAGTAAGGGTGCTCCAAGATATTTTTCAGAATCGGAAACCAAATACATGTTAAGAGCCCGAGCAAGATTGGCACAATCATTAGGACTAAGATTTTTAATAAAATACACACAAGACTTATCAAAATTAAGTATCTGACCCGAAAGCTTCCCAAATTCCTGCAAAGTGTGTAAGATATGGTCAAGATGTTGCATATTAGCTTGACCAAATATAAGAATATCATCAGCAAAAAATAAATGAGATATAAGTAGAGATTTCCTAGAAACTTTAATGCCAGTGATAGACTTATTAGTTTCAGCTACTAACAAAGATCTAGATAAGTATTCCATGGCCAAGATAAAAAGATAAGGAGACAGAGGATCTCCTTGTCTAATACCTCTAGTTGGTTTAAATTGATCACAGGGTGAGCCATTAAGCAGCATACTAATACTTGTAATAGAGACACATTGAATTATTAGGTTACAAAATTCTTTACTAAAACCAAAGCTATCAAGAACTTTAATCAAAAAGTTCCATTCAAGCCTGTCAAAGGCTTTTGACAGGTCTAATTTAAGTTCCACAGTGCCACTTAAACCTTCCTTGTGTTTCATAGAATGAATAACTTCATGTGCAGTAATGATATTGTCATAAATAGCTCTCCCTGGGACAAAAGCAGTCTGATAAGGTGAGATTAGTTTCTTAAGAAAAGGCCTTATTCTATTAGCTAAAATCTTAGACACAATTTTATAAGAAACATTACACAAACCAATTGGTCTAAATTCAGAGGTTTTTTTTGGGGCTTTTACATTTAGGAATAAGAGAAATATAAGTCTTGTTTAGACTTCTTGGCATATGCCCACTATGAAAAAACCTTTGAACAACATGTATGATATCATTACCAACAAGTTGCCACTGTGTTTGGTAAAACCCTGCTTGAAGCCATCAGGGCCAGGAGCACTCCAAGCAGGCATATGTTTGACTACATTTTCAATTTCATGCTCACTAGGGACTGTTGTTAACACAACATTATCAGCATCAAGTATAATTCTTGGAAAAATATCAAAAGCATTCTCAGGCAGAATAGGATTAGAAGTGATGGCAACATCACTAAAATGATTTCTAAGCAAAGTACTGATATCATGTCTGCCCCTGAGCCAATTACCATTAGTATCACAAAGAGCATTTATATTGTTAGTATGCAATCTCTTTTTGACAATAGAATGGAAATACCTAGTATTATTATCCATTTCAAATAAGGATTTATCCCTAGATTTTTCCTTATAAAAATCAAATTGAATTTTATACCAATTTTCAAGCTCACTAACAATAGACTTAACTCTATCATGCTGATTAGGAATGCTAATATCATTTTGGACAAATTCTAAATCCTTTTGCAGCTTATTAATGTTCATTTGAATATCACCAAACTCCATTCTATTCCATTGAGAGAGAGTTATTCTAGCACTATGTTAGAGCATTGCTCGATTGAACCCACCAAGCGTTGGTATGTCAAGTTTGGTTGTCATATTTTAGTGAATCAAAACTCATGTTAAGAGTCGCTTGATTATGTACTAGAGTCAACTTCGTATAGGTTAGCTTGAAAGTATTAGGATATGAGACATTACAAGTATTGCGAAGACTTGAAGATGTGAAGAAGCAAGGAGCTACAACGACAACAATCATCCTTCCACTTGAGGTTAGTGATATTTGACTTGAACTGTTTCATTCCCTAACGTATCTTTCAAGTCATGCATATTGAAAACAAAACTGCGAAGCATATTTGAACTCTATATAGACATAATATTAAGGAATACAATACGAGGTTTATTGCTTAACCATTAAAATTTGTAGATAAGACATCGCCATAATCATTTGAATGCTATTGTGATTATGTATGGGTATAAGGTGAGGATTTCATCCTAGGGAACAATGTTTTACATGTGTTCTAAAGAAGTAAGCTCATAAACTTGTTTGTAAACAGAAAAGAAAATTGCCAGGAATTATTGGTTTTGTTATTCATTGCATATTTTATGAACAACCAATGTGTGTGATTGAGTATAACCGCTCACAACTTGTTTGCGTTCTTGGTAGAACTATTCACAAAGGCCTGACTTATGTATTGGCATGACTTTTATTAGTGAAACCGATCTTAAGTAATCACCTGAGATGGTATGATTGGGTTTGTGTTTTGTCTGACCAAATTTGGGAAAGGGGGACCCATCCTAGTAAGAGGTGCAGTACATCACAAAGGGGAACCGATCCTTGTACGGGGTGCAGCAAGGTTTATATCAGAAAGGGGAATCGATCCTATGAACATGAGCAACACATTTTTAGGCAAAGGGGAACCGATCCTATGGACATGTGAAACACATATAAGTTAGATACCATATATATGTGGGGAACCGATCCTAGTACCTAGTCAACCGAATTTTGGAAAGCTAGTATGACTATGCACAGTACTCAGATAAAGGTAGAACCGAAACTTGTTTTGGAAAAACCGTTAAACCCATGATTGTGGTTGAATGTTTGTTTGATCAATCACATAGTTCTTGAAAGTCAGATGACCCAATTCTAAACTTGTTTGGAAGTGTGACAAATCGGTTTCAAAGTTGTAAGTGCGAAAGAGAACTTACAAAGTAAGGATGTCGACATACTTTGAACACGTGTTGTGAATGTTTATTTCTTTAATTGTTCAAAGATATTCCTTAATAACTAAAGGAAGAAAACCCCAGGATCGAAACATAAGTAAGTCAAGAAACTTTTAATTAAAGTTATTAATTTCATTTTGTAGGGAAATACAAGAATTAGTAATGTGCATTTACTAATTAGATTTTCCGAGAGATTTCGATCATTATTTTTGGACAGAGCATTTCCAGGAATTATGGAAACCGAATTTGTGCTTTAATGAATATCTTGAGAATATTTTCAGTTTTGGAAATTCCTTGGTGTCCGCACTTCCTTGTTTATAAATACTTGAAGTTTGCCTTTCTAGCAAACTAGTCCTTCGTAACAACAAACTTCCCATTTTGTTGTTACTGGTGTAGCCGCCTATTCGAAAAGGAGAGTAACATAATTAGGCGAAATCTCTTACGTCCGCTCAGTTTAAAGTCTTCTTTGGGATTGAGAAGCTCTAGCGTGTACCGTTGGTGGGAAACTAGATAATTGTGGTTTATCTTTTGTTTTCGATTGATTTGATTGACTAATGGTGGTTGAAATATGATTGCACCTAGTATGTTTATGCTTGAGAATCCTTTCTTCTGATATAAGATTCACTCAAACTAGTTCAGAGTTTCGACAGGGATCTTTGGACTGTGGTTAGTTCTAAAGACGACCTTGTGATAATCCATTGTTAACATATTCCGCTCTATGCGTGATTGATCACAAGATATTCAAGTGATTGTGTGCAGGTTTATATTGAAGATCTAAGAAGATTTGAAGACGAAGAAGATATTGAAGATTTCTAATTTGTGAGTTCATAATCTTTGGTGTGCACAATACTTGTTTGGGTAAAAGAGGATCCAATTAATAATCGGTTTATCCTTGTGGTAGATTTGATTGATTAATTGAGTAGATCGGCATCAACAAAATTCTATGGATTAAGAGTGTTGTTGGCTTAATCTTAAACGATTACTTCGGTAATTGAACATAAGATAGATCTAAGGACCTGACGAGGGAGTTTATGTTAAGATTAACAGAAGAGCCTTTGTCCAACTCATATCACTTGGTTGAAGAGAGTTGATACCAAACATATTTGTTGTTCCTTTACTATTTGGAATACGAACCAAAGGAATTGATCCAAGTACGTGACTTATTTATAAGTTGGAGGCGTGGGAATACAGACGGAATTAGGTAAATTATAGGTTTAGTTGCTTGGTCTCAACTATACGAAGTTGGTGTAATTTTGTGCAGCGGCTTAATCCTGAGAGTATTCAATTCTGGACAAGGTACTGGGGTTTTTCTGCTTTTGCGGCTTAAAACGCCTAGTACCTCAAATGCCCAATAATAACAATATTCTCAGGATTAAGCCGCTGCACAATATCCTTCATATTTCGTATATTTATACTAAGCATTGTTATTATTGTGGTAATAAAGGACACTTGCAACGGGGATGCAAATTTCGTAAGACGCAAGATGAACTTTCTTTTGTATCAAACGAATTTTCTAAGTTTGCTCCTCATAAGAACTCAGATCGATATTGTCCTAAGTTTAGGAAAAATAATTATTATAATGATAGTTCAAACTTTGCATATCGCTCGACAATGTCATCTCATAGAAGACCCGAATATAGAAAGAGAGATAATTTTGTAAATGCAAAGACAAGATCTAATGTTCCAAATTGGAGAAAGGATGTTTCGCAAAGTATTCATACGGACAAACGTCCTAATGGTATGAAGGAGAAAGTTGCTCCTGCGAAAAACAACTCTGAATGGATCCCTAAGCCCTCCATAGCAGAGAAGGGACCAAAACTTAATCACAAGAATGACTCTTAGCTGTTAATTGTTGGTGACAATAATTACAAGAGTCTTCTTAAAAGACTAAAGAAAGACATTATGTCTGAAATCTCTTGCACTAGTAAAGATTGTGATAGTGACACTCTTCATCACAAGTCAAAGAAGAAAAACAAGATATAGAACAAGAGAAAACAAACCATGCAAGAGGTCAAGAATGATGATTCGGTCTTAGTCACTCGTGACGAACAAGACAAGGATCAACTCAACACAACCAAGTTATGTTGGAATGTGCATGATCGCCCTTGTGCTCAATCTTATGAAGGGTGAGGAAGCACGTAAAACTGAGCACATGATCTCTCGGGTAATTATATGACTAATTAACATCTTTAGGAGATTTCTTTTCTTCTATACTCATACTTTCTCTATATATATTTGATTTTTGATAGAAACGGCAATTGTGAGTTTATGATGTTGATATCTACTGATCATATATGTGTAGCTCTTGTTTTTACGGTTAAAACGAGCTAAAAATCACTAAATTCGGACATCGTATGCAAAAGTTATGTCGAAAACAATTTATTATTGTGATCTCTCACAAGTAACTCTTGGGAACCGATCCTAGTACCCGGCCATAGTGAGGGAACCGATCCTAGTACCATGTCTTGGTAAGGGAACCGATCCTAGTGAGAGGTCCTCTTACGAAGAAGTGTAAAATTGTTTTGCCCATAACTTCTTCGTACGAACTCGGAATGACCTCATTATTTTTGCGTTGGTTTCGTAATTTAATTTACTACAAGAATGAGGTAATTGCAATACTTGAATTTATCTTGAACATTTATGATTGTAGATGGGGAAAAACGATTTGCTGGTTTTTACGGAATTGAGGAGACGACCGTGCGGAGGAGTCTCCTTGAACCGGGCAAAATGTTTAACCTAACACATATGCACTGCAAGAAGGGAGTGCTCTAAGTTCGAGAGATCAATATGTAGGAATCCGACCTAAACCAAGACAATGGCCGTTCCATAATCAATTCGGTCACAAGAGAGGATGGGTCGATCTGAAGGAGGGAAGCTGAGAAATGTGTGTGGTCAATGGTGATCAAGGATTGTTGGTGTGTTGTGTATTTTGCGTGAAAATACTTTCCTAATGATCGAGTTTACTCAGTTGAGAGTAATTGTTAAGACGATGGGTTCGTGTGGACGAAAGACTGTCTATCGATAATTGTCTGTTGTTTCAACCATGATTCAGAGACTTATTCATATTGCTAGAATTTTAAACACCTTGATCCCTTGAAGTGTGACATTTGCTGGAGTCAAAGAGTGGGGAGGTGGAAATCGTGTTAAAACCAGTTTCTCATCGTGCGGAGACTTGGTTGATTTTCTTCCCACTACTTTGCTAACTCCTTCAACTGATTGCACGACTTGCTCACATTCTCATCGTGGGTGAACACACGTTCCATAGACCGCCAGACCAAAACCCTAGTTAATATCCCCTATGTAACACGATTGATGTCTCGTGATTGTGGAGTATGCAAGGCAGACGTGTATTTAGTTAGTCAGTTACTGACTTCATGGGACGATGAGCCCTTGTATTGCTGAGTCGAACGTGATTTGGAAATGTTCTGAGACTCATGAATTGAACGTGTCTGTTGAGACAGAGGTATAATTCTCGAGTAAATGTTAATAGTTGAACCCATATTCCTTAGTCTGAGCAAATGTTGCTCGTTTGATGAATTATTGGTAGCATGAACAAATAAAATATTAATTTAAAATACTGGCAATTGAACCGAGTATAATAATTAAGATGTTGATCACGAGATCAACATAAAATTATTTGCATTTGAATCTGGAGTCATGAACCTTGGATTCTAAACCCTAATTTCGATCAATTGCTGATCAATTGATGATTCATTGAAAATCAACCACGGAGTGAAGGAGCGACCGGCTACATGGGATGATGAATCGACCATGTAACGCCCAGATGCTCAAGTGAGCAAAATACTAAAGTCTCTTGAAGACCAGTTGGTGAAAAGATGATTAAATGCTGGTTTAATCATTTATTCGTCTGAACCTTAGGTGATAAAACATAATAAATTATGAAGAGATGAAGGACCGACCAAGGGGTCATGAAACCGGCACTGGTTGTTAACGGGTCGACTGACGATCATTTTATGAAATTCCAAGTCGTTTGGAAGAGTTCTGGACCTAATACGTGCAATTGCGCAAATTAGGTCAAATTGTGAAAATGCGTGGGACCGGCTCCTTGCAATCCAAAGATCCAACCTTGTTCGGTCAAGGTAACATGGCCACGTCTCCCAAGTGTCTGTCTCTCAGTCCTGAGAATTTTGATATTTTCTTATGTGCGTTTGAGCAACATTTTGAGAAAATATGAAGAAACCAAGGATTTTGTTGAGACTTAGGAAACTTCATAAGATGAAGGAAATAATAATAACAAAAATAAAATGAAGGAATCATGAAGTGTGGGACCGGCTATGGTGAAGGCATGGCCTTCCGGCCAATGATCCCGGGTCTCCACGACACTTTTCCTAATTTTATATTATTTTCATGATTTTAGGGAAATATCATGAAATCAAGGAGTTTGTTGAAATCAAGGAGTTTCCTTGAAGTGAAGGAGTTTCCATTGAGATGAGGGAAACAAATAATATTAATAATAATAAAGTAAGGGCGTGTGGGACCGGCTTGGGCATGGTCAGTCGGCTAGGGCCCAGTCCCGTGAGTCTCCCCTAATTTTATATTATTTTCGTGATTTGAAGGAAATATCATGAAATTAAGGGATTTCCATGAGATGATGGAAATAATTAATAAAATAAAGAATTACAAGGTGTGGGACGGTCACGGCTAAGGCATGGCCGGCAGGCTAGTGATCACGGTCCCGTGACACCTTTTCTAATTTTATGTAATTTTTGTATAATTTCCTTAATGTGAAGGAAATATCATGAAACTGAGGAGTTACATAAGATTAAGGAATTTCTATGAGACGCTGGAGATAATAATTAATAAAATAAGGAATTACAAGGTGTGGGACCGGTCACGGCTAGGGCATGGCCGGCTGGCTAGTGACCACGGTCCCGTGACACCTTTCCTAATTTTATATAATTTTTGTATAATTTTCTTGATGTGAAGGAAATATCATGAAACCGAGGAGTTTTATAAGATTAAGGAATTTACACGAGACGATGGAAATAATAATTAATAAAATAAAGAATTACAAGGTGTGGGACCGGACACGGCTAGGGAATGGCCGGCTGGCTAGTTACCACGGTCCCGTGACACCTTTCCTAATTTTATGTAATTTTTGTATAATTTCCTTGATGTGAAGGAAATACCACGAATTCAAGGGATTTGCTCAAACGAAAGGATTATCATGTGATCAAGGAAAATAATAAAATATGATAAAATAAAGGAAGGGGCGTGGAACCGGCCACGGCGGCATGACCGGCCGGCCGGTGGGCTTGGTCCCCTTAGACGCCTCTTTTAAATATTTTATTATTATTATTATTTTCTCCATGGTTTCATCGTTCCTTCGTGTTTTGAAATGCTCTTTCGTGCATTCAGGTGATCGTTAGTGCATTTATTGCTGATTACATTTGCACCATTTTCTCGGGGCTTACTCGATGGTGGCTCAGATGCCCGTACGTTGAATATTTATTATTAACCCATGGAATTCTGCTGGTAATAATCATAAATTGAAGTAATGAAATATTATGCGGAATGCAGAGTATTTTTCTAGGAATTCAATTGATGAATCTTGCGACTAGAAATAATTAATTGAAGGCTCTATACTAGCAGGCATGCTGTCCGGGAGCATTATAATTATTCGGAAATCGAGGTATGAGCTAGCTGAAGCTGAACGCTCGATTTGAAAGTTTGTTCTGTAAAGTCAGGGAACATTGTAACGTCCTGAAGACGTAGTGCTCTATACTAGTGAGTAATACATTTAGGAGCCGTCCAATCATTTCGATTCTTTACAGAAGTAATTACTGAAATTTCTCAGCATTCATGAGACATGATGTTGCCTCAGCTGAGAGACTACACATCTACATATACTCTGAGGGAAAGTATTCTCAGTCAGAGATTCATGTGGCATGAGATTTCATGCTTCGATGTGAGACATGATCCTCAATACTCATCTGATTGCTGGATCAGGAGCATGTATAGTTATGGTTTTACGATTTTACCCATTGTCAAAAATCCACCATCTATATTAAGTCCACTGCTTAGTGAGGGACAGTCATGTTCCTCAGTCAATACTGAATGGTGATTTTCTTGTTACAGTTACAGACGAAAATAAGTAGTTGAACTTAGTCGTAAAATAAGACGTTACCGGATTTTCGATTGCATGAACGGACCATGTCTTGAACGAAGATCCTAGTGGCATGATAGAGCGTTGTATAATGATCCTACATTGATGTAGAACCGCTGGTTTGATGATGGAATCTTGGTCGGTTTAGGATTCACGGGCACGGGCCCAAAAAGGAAATCCTTATGGAATTAGGTTTTGGAAATAAAATATGGTATAAAAGGGATAAAATACCCCCCCCCCCCCTCTCATTTTTTTTTATTTCTCCCTCACACAACCGACCACCACCTTCATCTCTTCATCTTCTTCACTCCCGAGCATAGGAAGAGAGCAGAGAATTTTCGCCGGAGCCGCCGCCGTCCGGCCAACTTCCGGCCGACACCGACAGGTTAAAAAAATTAATTTTTTTCTCCAGAAGTTTCATGAGTTGTTCATTATAAAATTTATATGTGTATGTACATATTTATGGATGTGAGTTTTATAAAAAAACCCTTGTTTTAGGAACGTACATTCGTTCAATCGTTAGTTTAAGAAACTAGAAATAATCCCTGATTTAGAAAAGATTTTATTTTAAATAGACCTGTCTCTAATGATAAAATTTTGTTTATGAGCTTTCATGAGAACCAAAATTTATCTTAAAGGGTGTGATTTTTCACAAAATTAGCATAAACCTTCATTTCGAACACAAACGATCATACGAAGGAAAAAAGTTTTTTTTTTAATTATGAAACCGTGACATGTCCCATGAAAAATATATGACATATTTTATTTTCGTGAGTTTGCTCACGTTAAAGAGAAAAAATTTGAAAATTTTTACCTGAATAATTCACGTTTTTATTATCTTGTTAAAATCAAAATATAGGTTTTGGGCAACCCTTGAAGTTAGACAATTTGTTTATGATAAAATATTGCCTTGGTGTAAGTTTTATAACTCAGTTGTGGCTGTTCACACTATGAAAATTATGTTCATGATTTTATGGAAAATCAGGGTTTTGCTCGTCTTTTGTAGATTTCGAAGAAACGAGCAAGTTTTGAAGTGTTAACTCTTGCATCATAACCACTACTGTTAGTAAAATCGTATAAGGTAAGAGTTAAGAATTACCATTTTCATAGATATTTTGCCGTGTGCATAATTCCATCATCTTTTTCGAAGTTTGCATCTTGTATGGATGATATACTGAAGTAGAGTATTGTGTGCATGTTACAGCTAATTCACAAGGATGTCTGACCCTCAAGAAAATGATGTCTCCAAAGATGATACATACATGGATGAGTCTTCTATTGGTGAAGAAGAGGATGAAACACCTGGAATTAAGAATGTTCCAAACACAGAGGATGCATTCTTTGTGGATCAAGGACCTGAAAAGCGCCTTAAAACTCCATCATTTCGTCTTCTCATAAATCCTAGAGAGGTTACTTAGAAAAAATTGGTGACTCCTCAGGCAGCCATTTGGTTATGTCTTGAACGAGGATATTTTTCTGCACCAATGATTGAATTCAAGCTTTCTCGACGGCCTTTAGAAAAAATTTCTGGATGAGCGAGGTATATGCTGGGTTTTCCTCGTGTTCGAGCCATGCTGCATGATGCACAAATAACACGGGCTATCCAAGCCTCTGGAGACTTGTTCATCTTTCATGATGTGCGAGGTATGGTAGCTCTACTTGCTCATTGGTGTATTCCAACTCACACTTTCATATGCAGATGGGGAGAGCTTACCATCACCTTGGAGGATGTAGTTGCTTTGTTACATCTTCCAATCACGAGTAACCTTCCTGAAGGTATTTCTTCCTTAGAGGAAAAAGCAATGTCTAACATCTTGACAGATGCAATTGATGAGATCAATAAGGTGTCCGGCAACAAAGGTTGTTACGCTCATTGGTTAATACATTGGTGTCCGAGAGATACTCCTATTGACTGGCCTGTTGACAGTACGTTGTCTATTGCTGCTTTCTTGTGTTTATGGCTGTCCAGAGATGTATTTGAAGATGCTGGAAATATGTTGAATCCGTTCGTGATTCCTTTTGCCATTAAGATGGCTCAGGGTGAGCAACTCTCAATAGGTAGTTTGTTCTTTGGATCTTTGTACACTAACTTAGACTCCTTGATTATAGACTCCAGAATCTCGAATGGCTTTATGAAGATTGAATGTTACGCCAATACGATGTTTCTTCAAGCTTTGATGTGGGAACGTTTCAAGAATTATGCACCCATTCCACGTACTATCTTACAAGGACTGAACGCTGATGCTCGTCATGTTTTCTCTGAGAGGGATAATGTCAGGATCATGCGCTGGTCTACAAAGCAGCCTCGACTCAAGACTCGGTTCGTTGATGTGTTAGACTGTGAATCTGAATTCAACTTCCGTCCATGGGTGTTAATTGCTCCTCATATTTCTCAGTTGACAACCTTCAATGCTGAAGAGAGTATGACTTTGAAATCTGGTGCTGATTTGAGCGACGACGAGAGGTCTTTTATGCTGAGTTGCACTACTGGTTACCTGATATCAGCAATAATGGAGAATTCTCGGTGGAAGAGTACAATATTATTAGGGAAGCTCGGCAAATGGGTATGGATCAGTGTGTTCCGACTTTTTGGAAAAAGAAATCATCAGTTGAACAACTCATGATACGTTTAGACCGCACACATGTGGAAGGAAGTGAATACTGGTTCCCTAGCTCTGAGCGAACTACATATGTAACTCCAGGTTACATAAACTTTTGGGATCAACAACTCAGGTGCTTACTTGATTTCGTGAGAGTTGATAAACCTTTAGTGAAGGAGCCTCCTTCTGCTGAGATGATTGCTACTCGGCCAAGATTGAAGCATTTTCTTGGTGGTGATAAACGGAAAACATCTCCAGGATGTTCACAAGTAAGCATTCTTTGCAGAATCTTCATAAAATCATGATAATTGTGTTTTGATTATTGCATCAAATTTTCACAGGACGGTCGTAACGTAAGACCTCGAATTGATGTAGACCTCTCAGAAACTGAAGCAACTGTTCATGGCGGAGAAGGCAGGAACAAGAATTATAAATTGTGGTCCAATACCATAAAGTACCAAGTTGTTTCTTTGGTGAGTTGTCAGTACTTCTCTTGTTGTGACTTCTTCTCGTCCGTATTATTAGGATTAGATTCGTTATTCCATTACAGAACTTCACTCCATCAAGTATTGACGGTCTTTAGGTCTCTGCTGCTGGGCAGACATTTTCTGACTTGAGTGATGAAGAATAGACCGTAAGTATTTCTTCGTATAACCAATTACGATGCTTTGTAGACAAAATTCTATTTGTTGAGAATATATCCAGGAGTATGTCGTCATGGAAGTGGAGAATACCGATGATGTTCATTCATCTTCGAAAAATGGTGATAAAGAAAATTCCCAAAGCCCAACACCGAATGAAAGCAATGGTGCTCTTAATGTTGATACGGGCAATTCAAGTTCTTTGAACGCTTCAGAGATCACCTAAGTAAGTATCTCTCTTGAATTTTATCCATAGAAGTATAAATTTCTTGATTTATGAATGAATGAACGACAATTCATGTGAATATACGAAAAGTTTTGTCGAAATACTTCACCAGAAAATTTGGAATTCATCCCTTTAGCAAAAACGCCATAGAATCTTCGTCTGATGTCGGATTTCCGCGATCTACCCATGTATTTTGGTGCCCAGGAAATTTCCAAGCCTTGTGTAAGAATATTTTTGACTTTCAAGCTTGTTTAGGGCCCTAAATAGTCAAAACAGTAAACTTCCAAGAGACTTCCAGAAATTTTTCAGCTGGTATGTGGTCCGATGTTTTGATCACATATCTTTGATAGTTTACCCAATTGTTATGAAATTTGGATATGTTGTAGAGGACATCCATACGAATAGAATGGTATATGACCCAACCTCTTATTACTTGTAAATTGCTCCCAGTTCATCGTCTTGTACAGGGAAGAGTAAAATCTCCTCAGACAGACTTTTTGTAAAAACGTGTTTTTATGACTTTCACGCTATTTTTTCATGTCTTGATTGCATAATGATGAACTTTTATGATGTTATACCACTTGTGTTCTGCAGTTTATGATTCCATTTGGTTTCCATGTTTAGATTACTCTAATCTCATGTAATCTTCATATTAGGTATCGAATGCCGAAGTTGAGAATAATGGAACCAATAATGATGATTCGAACAACCCTGTAGTTATTGATAAATAGAAAACCACCTCTGCACTTCAAGGCCATGAGGGTATTTCTACTGAAACCATTAAGTAAACCGAGACTTCAATTGTTGTTGCTCCAGTGCCGGAAGAAGCCGAACCACGAGTGTAAGAAACTGAAGAAACTGTCGCACTGACTGTAGAAGTTGCTCCAGTAATTGAGAATCGTGTAGTGGTGCATGAATACCCGAGTGCAGGGATTTATTTTGATCCTATGCATCACTTCAATACCACGAACTAGTTGGTGGATTCAGCGTTCCTATTGGATATGCCAACTTGTACGAGAAGATATGGAGGAAATTTGGTCACATCATCGTTACCAGAGATCCCAAGCGTGCTTATTCTTTAACTATGTAAGTAAGTGTTATCTTGCGTGTTGTAAGTGATATATGCGCTAGGGACAGAAATATTGTTACTCCAAATGTACTTTTTGATTGGGAGTTCAACTTGGAGAATTATGAGAGACTTGGCTTCAACGTGAAGTGGCTTCGTAAGAAGATAAATGCCATTAAGGATTCATGTGAGAAGAACATACCCTTTCCCAACGCTGTTGTGATGGAGAAGGAAGACAAGATTGCTAGGCTGATTGAAGAGCTGAATATGGAGAAGGCGGGCTTACAAGTCTTGAAGGATGCAGAGGAGCGAGAATCTTTCTTTGCCGATTTTCTTTGATTTCCTTTTCAAAATCTCTTGAACTTTTGAACTTCTGAGAGATGTGAGGTTTTATTTTGGTTATGATTTTTTGATTGGTTTTGGACTGGTAGATGATTGAGGATTTTCTTTTGGATTTGATAGAGATTTTCTTTAAGCAAAATGAACCGAATTTTGATAAATTGCTGAATTCAAATACTGAATGCAAGTATTGTAAATATTTTGGGAAAATCGAAATACAATGAAATAAAATCCTAAATGCCAAATCCAGACATCATGAATGTTAAAACGCCTAGTACCTCAAATGCCCAATAATTTCAGGCGTCAAATGCTTTAAGCCAATTCTCGTGTATCATTGGCACAAACCTGCCATCCCTGTTGATCATCCTATAGTACCCTCCAACTATGGATTTAACAACCACAAAAGGTCCTTCCCAATTGGAGTTTCTTGCAGAATGAAGGTTGCGCTTAGTTGCTTTGAGAACTAGGTCTCCTTCATGGAATTTGTTAGGTTTGGTCGTCCGCGCCTTGAATATCTTCTGTTGATTCGGAATTCCTCGTGCAGTGGGATTCTATGGCTGTGGCACATATGGACACTCATGCAAAGGGGGGTATCCAGAGTACTGTCTGTCATGCCGAGCCATGTCTTCATCAATAAACCTTTTGATAGAATGCTCAGTTTGAATAAACTCTATGTTCAACCATTTGGTGTAATATTTCCGCGGTGAGGCTATCCACTCATAGCACTTTGCGACGGCTAAGTTGTTAGTGGGAAGAAGTCCCCGGACCAGGGCAACATGATTAATCATTGGTAGTATAGGCGCATGAAGAGGAATCAGACTTGCCTGAGTACGGAACCTTTTGATGAAAGAGTGTGCATTTTCTCCAGGTTTCCGTGTTAACTCCACCAAGGCTTTAGCTTCCTCCAGATGCTCGAATGATGGAGTATCTTCTATTTCTTGTGAATCAGAGCTTTCTTAAACCGAAGGCATTAGAGTCACCTTTCCATCATGAATCCAAGGTCGCCCAAGAATCATGCCATATCTTGGATCTACCCGGATTATATAAAACTTGGTCTCAATGCAGACCGAGTTTTCTCTGACCTTGAGGGTGATGTAGCCGCATGCATCTTTGGGTGTCCCTTCATGATCTCTCATTGACATGGGAGTATCCGCAGCTTCTTGTCGAGTAATGCCAGCGAGTCTGAGATTTATCAAAGGAATGATGTTGATGGTTGTGCCAACATCAACGAACACTCTTCTGAGTTCATCTCCTTTGAGATATACTGTGGTGAGCAGTCCCCAGTCATACATTTCTTATTCAGTGGTTGGAGGCTCAGGAGGTACTTCTGGGATCAGTAGACGTTTCCCAGATACTATATGATTCAAAGCTGTGAACATGTCTCCCCTTTGAGCCTTCGACAGATAAAGCAATTCGCATACATATTCGATCAATGACCGAACCTTCTTTGACTGGTTATTCAGAGATGGAGAAAGTACTGACTGGAAGAGGGTCTCTGTGCACTCCTTCAGTCCCCAAGTTAAGTTCCCCTGATTCGAACTTTTCAATGAATATGCGTTTCAAGACCCTGCAGTTGCTGTTGGGATGATTGAAGAACCTATGGAAACGGCAGTAGAGAAGGTTATCCATTTCCTATTCAGCTGGTTCTTTTCTGACATATGGCAACTTGATTGCACCGTCTTGGATCCAGGAATCCAGCAGTTCAATGACCTCTTCAATGGAGAGAGGGAAGTCAGGTTCCGCTGGATCTGTGTTTCGGGTTGGAACTTGTGTGTCCCGGGTATGATTACCCTTTCTTGGTGCCTTCGGATGAGCTGAAGATGCAGGCTTGAGCTGCGGTTTGTCTTTCCGTTTGATCCCTTCTGCAACATCATTTGTGGAAGGCTGAAGGTTGTACTGTTTGTTGATCAGATGCCTGCCACCTCGAGTCTCTCGCGGTTCCTCAGCTTTTGTAGCTTTTGCTCATTTCCAGTAAAGCGGGTGCAGTAGTCTCCGATCTCTTCGCCTTTTCATGAAGTTCTGAAAAGGTATGGAAATGAAGATTTTCCAATAAAGCTCTGTAGACTTGGATCATGCCGTTGATGCACAAGTCTACAAGTTTTTGCTCCGTGACCCTTGGATCATGACAGACCAAGGCTTTGACCCTGAATCTTTTCACATAGTCATTGGGATGTTCATTGCTTCTCTAAAACATCCTTCCAAGATTAGAGAGAGTGATTTTCTCTGAAACGAAGAAGTATTTCCTGTAGAAAGCATTAATCATTTCTCCCCAACTTTTGATAGACCCTGGTGCGATATTGTTGTACCAGGTATATGCCCTGCCTTTCAGAGATTTTGAAAATTCCTTAAGGCGGACAACATGGTTGTGCTCATGTTCACCCAATGCTTCCAAAAACCGAGATACATGTTCTCGAGCATTGACTGTTCCATCATAAAGGGTGAACGTTGGAGAGACATAACCTTTTGGTAGAGGAATCCTTTGTGTGGGCGCAGGGTATGGAGGTTGGTGACGATGGACATAACCTTTTGATAGAGGAATACTTTGTGTGGTAGCAAGGTATGGAGGTTGGTGACGATGGACAGATGAATTTTTATCTTTCCCACGGTCATCCAAGAGGCGCTCCAAGTCTTCACGGGTAATGAAACTGGATTGTTCCTTCGCTGGCAGATCATCTGTAGTTTTAGCTCTAGGAAATTCTTCATCATCTACTTCATGGATTGGAGTGACTTCAGGATCAGCATCTGAAGATGTTTCTTTAGCTTTCCCTTTCTCCTGAGTTTTCTCTGACACCTTGTCTGTAAGAGTCTTGAGATAATTGAATAATTCCTTCTGAGTGGCAGCCATGTCAGTATGATTCTTGGCAAGAGTTTCTTGCACCTTCATGAGATCGCCTATGGTAGGCGTATTTTCTCTGACTTCTTCAGGATGCCGGCCAAAGAGGGGATGACTTCCAGCGTTGGCCTGAGGAGGAGTAATGTCAACCCATTGTTGGAAGCAGGAATGGTTTCAAGTGCTAGCGTCGTTTGCATTTGTAACTAACCCAGACCTAAAATCAACTATCTTTGTTAGAATTGAGATTTCAACCGAGAGAATGATCTCCCACTGTGGTCGCCAACCTGTAGATGGGGAAAACGATTTGCTGGGTTTTACGGAATTGAGGAGACGACCGTGCGGAGGAGTCTCCTTGAACCGAGCAAAATGTTTAACTTAACACAGATGCACTGCAAGAAGGGAGTACTTTAAGTTCGAGAGATCAATCTGTAGGACTCCAGCCTAAACCAAGACAATGGACGTTCCATAGTCAATTCGGTCACAAGAGAGGATGGGTCGATCTGAAGGAGGAAAGCTGAGAAATTTGTGTGCTCAATGGTGATCAAGGATTGTTAGTGTTGTGTATTTTGCGTGAAAATAGTTTCTGAATGATTGAGTTTACTCAGTTGAGAGTAATTGTTAAGACGATGGGTTCGTGTGGACGAAAGACTGTCTATCGAGAATTGTCTGTTGTTTCAACCATGATTTAGAGACTTATTTATATTGCTAGAATTGTAAACACCTTGATCCCATGAAGTGTGACAGTTGCTGGAGTCAAAGAGTGGGGAGGTGGAAATCGTGTTAAAACCAGTTTCTCATCGTGCGGAGACTTGGTTGATTTTCTACCCACTACTTTTCTAACTCCTTCAACTGATTACAGGACTTGCTCACATTTTCATTCTGGGTGAACACACGTGTCGTAGACCGCCAGACCCAAACCCTAGTTAATATCCCCCATGTGACACAATTGATGTCTCGTGATTGTGGAGTCTGCAAGGCAGACGTGTATTTAGTTAGTCAGTTGTTGACTTCATGGGACGATGAGTCCTTCTATTGCTGAGTCGAACGTGATTTGTAAATGTTCTGAGACTCATTAATTGAACGTGTCTGTTAAGACAGAGGTATAATTCTCGAGTAAATGTTGATTGTTGAACCCATATTCCTTAGTCTGAGCAAATATTGCTCATTTGAGCAAATGTTGCTCGTTTGATGAATTATTGGTAGCAGGAAAAAATAAAATATTAATTTAAAATACTGGAAATTGAACCGAGTATAATAATTAAGATGTTGATCACGGGATCAACATAAAATTATTAGCGTTTGAATCTGGAGTCATGAACCTTGGATTCGAAACCCTAATTTCGATCAATTGATGATTCATTGAAAATCAACCATGGAGTGAAGGAGGGACGGCTACACGGGATGATGAATCGACCATGTAACGCCCAGATGCTCAAGTGAGCAAAATAACAAAGTCTCTTGAAGATCAGTTGGTGAAAAAATGATTAAATGCTGGTTTAATCATTTATTAGTCTGAACCTTAGGTGATAAAACCTAATAAATTATGAAGAGATGAAGGACCGACCAAGGGGTCATGAAACCGGACCTGCTTGGTCACGGGATCAACTGACGATCATTTTATGAAATTCCAAGTCGTTTGGAAGAGTTCTGGACCTAATACGTGCAATTTCGCAAATTAAGTCAAGTTGTGAAAATGCGTGGGACCGGCTCCCTGCAAGCCAAAGAGCCAACCTTTGTCGGTCAAGGTAACATGCTCACATCACCCAAGTGTCTGTGTCTCAGTCCTGAGAATTTTGATATTTTCTTATGTGCGTTTGAGCAACAATTTGAAAAAATATGAAGAAACCAAGGATTTTGCTGAGACTGAGGAAACTTCATAAGATGAAGGAAATAATAATAATAAAATGAAGGAATCATGTGTAGGACCGGATATTGCCAAGGCATGGCCGGCCGGCCAATGAGCTCGGGTCTTCACGACACTTTTCCTAATTTTATATTATTTTCATGGTTTTAGGGAAATATCATGAAATCAATGAGTATGTTGAAATCAAGGAGTTTCCATGAGATGAGGGAAATAAATAATATTAATAATAATAAAATAAGAGTGTGTGGGACCGGCTTGGGCATGGTCGTCCGGCTAGGGCCCGGTCCCGTGAGTCTCACCTAATTTTATATTATTTTCATGATTTGAAGGAAATATCATGAAATTAAGGGATTTCCATGAGATGATGGAAATAATTAATAAAATAAGAAATTACAAGGTGTGGGAAGGTCACGGCTAGGGCATGGCCGGACGGCGAGTGACCACGGTCCTGTGACACCTTTTCTAATTTTATGTAATTTTTGTATAATTTCCTTGATGTGAAGGAAATATCATGAAACTGGGGAGTTTCATAAGATTAAGGAATTTCCATGAGACGATGGAAATAATAATTAATAAAATAAGGAATTACAAGGTGTAAGACCGGTCACGGCTAGGGCATGGCCGGCTAGCTAGTGACCACGGTCCCGTGACACCTTTCTTAATTTTATGTAATTTTTGTATAATTTTCTTGATGTGAAGGAAATATCATGAAACCGAGGAGTTTCATAAGATTAAGGAATTTCCATGAGACGGTGAAAATAATAATTAATAAAATAAGGAATTACAAGGTGTGTGACCAGTCACGGCTAGGGCATGGCCGGCTGGCTAGTGACCACGGTTCCGTGACACCTTTCCTAATTTTATGTAATTTTTGTATAATTTCCTTGATGTGAAGGAAATATCATGAAACTGAGGAGTTTCATAAGATTAAGGAATTTTCATGAGACGATGGAAATAATAATTAATAAAATAAGGAATTACAAGGTATGGGACCAGTCACGGCTTGGGCATGGCCGGCTGGCTAGTGACCACGGTCCTATGACACCTTTCCTAATTTTATGTAATTTTTGTATAATTTCCTTGATGTGAAGGAAATACCACGAATTGAAGGGATTTGCTCAAACAAGAGGATTTTCATGTGATTAAGGAAAATAATAAAATATGATAAAATAAAAGAAGGGGCGTGGGACCGGCCGGCCGGTGGGCTTGGTCCCCTTAGACGCCTATTTTAAATATTTTTTTATTATTATTTTCTCTATGGTTTCATTGTTCCTTCGTGTTTTGGAATGCTCGTTCGTGCATTCAGGTGCTCGTTAGTGCCTTTATTGTTGAATACATTTGCACCATTTTCTCGGGGCTTACTCGATGGTGGCTCAGATGCCCGTACGTTGAATATTTATTATTAGCCCATGAAATTATGTTGGGAATAACCATAAATTGAAGTAATGAAATATTATGCGGAATGCAGGGTATTTTTCTAGGAATTCAATTGATGAATCTTGCGACTAGAAATAATTAATTGGTGGCTCTATACTAGCAGGCATGCTTTCTAGTAGCATTATAATTATTCGGAAATTGAGGTATGAGCTAGCTGAAGCAGAACGCTCGATTTGAATGTCTATTCTGTAAAGTCAGGGAACATTATAACATCCTGAAGAAGTAGTGCTCTATACTATTGAGTAATACATCTAGGAGCCGTCCAATCATTTCGATTCTTTACAGAAGTAATTACTGAAATTGCTCAGCATTCATGAGATATGTCGTTGCCACAGATGAGAGACTACACATCTACATATACTCTGAGGGACAGTATTCTCAGTCAGAGATTCTTGTGGCATGAGATTTCATGCTTCGATGAGACACATGAGCCTCAATACTCATCTGATTGCTGGATCAAGAGCATGTATAATTATGGTTTTACGATTTTACCCTTTGTCGAAAATCCACCATCTATATTAAGTCCCCTGCTTAGTGAGGGACATTCATGTTCCTCAGTCAGCACTGAATGGTGATTTTCTTGTTACAGTTACAAACGAAAATAAGTAGTTGAACTTAGTCGTAAAATACTATGTTACCGGATTTTCGATTCCATGAACGGACCATGGCTTGAGGTTAGTGATATTTGACTTGAACTGTTTCATTCCTTCACGTATCTTTCAAGTCGTGCATATTGAAAACAAAACTCCGAAGCATATTTGAACTCTAGATAGACATAGTATTAAGGAATACAACGAGGTTTATTGCTTAACCATTAAACTTTGTAGATAAGACATCGCCATAATCATTTGAATTCTATTATGATTATGTATGGGTACGAGGTTAGGATTTCATCCTAGGGAACAATGCTTTACATGTGTTCTAAGGAAGTAAGTTCATAAACTTTTTTGTGAACCGAAAAGTAAATTGCCAGGCGTTATTGGTTTTGTTATTCATTGCATATTTTATGAACAACCAATATGTGTGATTGAGTATAACCTCTCACAACTTGTTTGTGTTATTGGTAGAACTATTCACAAAGGCCTGACTTATGTATTGGTATAACTTTTATTAGTAAAACCGATCTTAAGTAATCACCTGTGGTATGATCGGATTTTGTATGTCTGACCAATTAAAAGGAAAGGGGAACCGATCCTTTTAAAGGGTGCAGTACATCAAAGGGAACCGATCCTTGTATGAGGTGCAGCAAGGTTTATAGCAGAAATGGGAACCGATCCTATGAACTTGTGCACCACGTTTTTAGGCAAAGGGGAACCGATCCTATGGACATGTGCAACACATATAAGTTAGATACCATATATATATGGGGAACCGATCATAGTACCTAGTCAACCGAATTTTGGAAAGCTACTGTGACTATGCACAGTAATCACATGAGGTAGAACCGAAACTTGTTTTGGTAGAACAGTTAAACCCGTGATTGTGATTGAATGTTTGTTTGATCAATCGCATAGTTCTTGAAAGTCAGATGAACCAATTCTAAACTTGTTTGGAAGTGTGGCAAATCGGTTTCAAGGTTGTAAGTGTGAAAGAAAACTTACAAAGTAAGGATGTCGACATACTTTGAACACGTGCTGTGAATGTTTATTTCTTTAATTGTTCAAAGTTATTCCTTAATAGCTAAAGGAAAAAAATCCCAGGATCGAAACATAAGTAAGTTAAAAATCTTTTAATTAAAGTTATTAATTTCATTTTGTAGGGAATTACAAGAATTAGTAATGTGCATTCACTAATTAGATTTTCCGAGAGATTTCGACCATTATTTTTGGACAGAGCATTTCTGGGAATTATGGAAACCGAATTTGTGCTTTAATGAATATCTTGAGAATATTTTCGGTTTTGGAATTTCTTGGTGTCCAAACTTCCTTGTCTATAAATACTTGAAGTTTGCCTTTCTAGCAAACTAATCCTTCGTAACAACAGACTTCCTCTTTTGTTGTTACTGGTGTATCCGCTTATTCGGAGAGGAGAGTAACCTAATTAGGCAAAATCTCTTACGACTACTCAGTTTAAAGTCTTCTTTGGGATTGAGAAGCTCTAGCGTGTACCGTTGGTGGGAAACTAGATAATTCGGTTTATATTTTGTTTTCGATTGATTTGATTGACTAATGGTGGTTGAAATCTGATTGCACCTAGTTTGTTTATGCTTGATAATCTTCTCTTCTGATATACGATTCATTCAAACTAGTTCAGAGTTTCGACAGGGATCTTTAGACTGTGGTTAGTTCTAAAGACGATCTTGTGATAATCCATTGTTAACAGACTCCGTTCTGTGGGTGATTGATCACATGAGATTCAAGTGATTATGTGCAGGTTTATATTGAAGATCTAAGAAGATTTGAAGACGAAGAAGATATCGAAGATTTCTGATTTGTGAGTTCATAATATTTGGTGTGCACAATACTTGTTTGGGTAAAAGAGGATCCAATTAATAATCGGTTTATCCTTGTGGTAGATTGGATTGATTAATTGAGTAGATCGGCATCAACACAATTCTTTGGATTAAGAGTGTTGTTGGCTTAATCTTAAACGATTACTTCGGTAATTGAACATAAGATAGATCTAAGGACCTGACAAATGAGTTTATGTTAAGATAAACAGAAGAGCCTTTGTCCAACTCATATCACTTGGTTGAAGAGAGTTGATACCAAACAAATTTTTTGTTCCTTTACGGTTTGGAATACGAACCAAAGGAATTGATCCAAGTACGTGACTTATTTATAAGTTGGAGGCGAGGGAATACAGACGGAACTAGGTGAACTATAGGTTTAGTTGCTTGGTATCAACTATACGAAATTGGTGTAATTTTGTGTAGCGGTTTAATCATGATAGTATTCAATTCTGGACAAGGTCCCGGGGTTTTTCTGCATTTGCGGTTTCCTTGTTAACAAAATATTGCTGTGTCATTTACTTTATATTTCCGCATTATAATTGTTTTATTATAATTAAAGTAAATTACACAAACGTTAATTCATATTTACTTGATAAGTGAATCCTATTGTGTTTGGTTAAGTCCGAACCTTTTTATCAAGTAACATACTTCGTTATTGTATTATCTCGATCTCGTATCCATAGATGGTCACACGAAGTGTGAACCGATTAGTTGTATTGTCTCGACTCAGTTCATAGACAATCACTTTCGGAGAAAGGACTAATAGGTAGGAGAAGTTTTAGCTTGAGGTATATTTGGGTACCCTCGCCTTTTCACACTATGTTGCTTTTGACTTAACCTATGAACAGGACTTCCATGAGTTTCTAAATTCCAAGATCTCTCAAGGGTACTCTTAAAATTTCCATGGTCAATCCAAGTTCAAAAGAACTTAAAAGGTCTCCATAAATGTCTAGGAATAGGATCAGTAATGAGCAAATAAGGGCAATGATCAGAAACAATGAAATTTAAATGCAATAGCTTAACAGTGGAAAAATTCAAAAACCAATCATTATTGACAAGAGCCATATCTATCCTAGATTTCCTAGTTCCTGTTCCACAGGAGTTGCTAGTCCAAGTATAATCCTTACCTTCATAACCAATATCCATCAAACCAGAATCATTAACTCTATCCTTAACCCAATTATCAGAACTATTATTGTTCTTATCTAAGTGAAAATTTAGATCACCTAGGACTAACCAAGGATGTTGAACATCTCTACTAAAATCAGTCAAGAAATTCCATTGGGCTTTCTTAGGTTCAATATAAGTTGAACCATATATAAAAGAAATGAGTGTTTTAGGTTTATTTGGATCAAGCTTTATAAGAGCATGAATGATATTATTATCACAGCCAATTATCTCAACATCAATTCCATCTTTCCATATAAGTATTAAACCACCAGCTCTTCCTACTCTCTCAATACACACATAATTATGATAGTGAACAGACTGAGCAACATATGTCATTCTAGCTTCATCTATTTTAGTTTCGCACAGGAAGATAAAATCAGGTTTTTGAGTATGAACCAAATTTTGGAACTGTTGTTTAGTAAACTGATTAGCTATACCTTGCACATTCCATGAAATAATTTTCATTTTGAAATCAAAACAAAACAAAGGTTTAGAGATTATAAGAATTACCTTGACTTCGTTTGTGTTGCAGTTTTGATTATCCCTTGTTGTGATCATTTGAGTTGTCTGTGTGTTCACATGATTGTCAGAGCTTGAAGCAGTATGTTCAAAAACAAAACTTTCTGGAGCATTATTCCTTTTCTTTTTTCCTAATCTTTCACCAGATTCATTAACATCAGCCATGCTTGCTTCAATTACATATCCTTCATTTGGGGGAATAAAGATACTTGCTTTAGTAGTATTCTTTTAATTGAATTTTGGGACTTGGTCTCCCCCTTTGATAACAATCTTTGTCATTTCTTCTTTCCTTACTTCACCAAAGAAATGGGGCTTTGCATGATCCTTAACAATATAATCAGCAGCAGACTTACAAACTCCCTTATTGTGATTAAGGATGAAACAATGAGGGCAAATATTATGAGGCTGCTTCTCATAGAAAAACTTAATCCACCTGGTAGATCCAGCATTAGTGATTGCCATTACACCCCTTCTCATAGGAAAATTAACATCAACTTGAACACAAACTTTGGCATAATCTCCAGCAGTTGGAATTGCATTCTCATGATCAACAACAATGACCTCACCCACAGTCTTTCCAATCTTAGTTACTGCCTTAACATTCATGTGCTCAGGAAGAATTCTTTTCAACTGAATCCAGAAGCATTGTATTCCCCAATCTAAATCCTGATAAATGATTTCAGAATTATAGAAATAGAGAATCACGAGTTGACCATTGATGCTCTAAGATCTAGTATCAAAATCTTTATTTCTAGTATCTTGGTCTTTAAAATAAAATTCCCTTACATTGTTATCCAGCTCAAAAACCTTAAGATCACCTTCAGGTATGAAATCCCATATTAGAGCAATGCACTTTTCCACCATCTTCAAACCCATTTTCCCCTCCATGATTATTTTTCCAACCAGAGTGATTTCTTATTCCTTATCATAAGTTTTTTCAGATTGATGATACACTAATTCATCAACATCACCAAGCTCAAGAGAAGGTTGCATAAATTTTGCAGCTAAATCTGAGACTGATTTTTCATTTTCTTCTGTCATTGGTTTGATTGAACTCAATCTATGGTGATATAGAAAACTATTGAGTATTTGAAAACTGGTAGCTTGAAAACTTACTTTATAATGTTTCAACCCTAGAGAAATCAGGGATTGACTTGAATTAGGTAAGATATTCATCCGTGAATTTTGATTTAGAGGATATATAATTGTCGGAGTATAATTTTGTAGAGGGAAAGCTTACCTAGCAAAGGAAACTACACAGCTGCATAGAAGACCAGTAATTACGAGAGAAAATAAAGGACTCTGTTTGTAACGAACTTTTTGAAATTTTAATTTCACCAAGGCGCGATTTTCCTACAACCATTGAATCACTGTATCAACTCGGTAATGGAACATCTCCAGAAAAACAAGCTTGACAATCTGTAAACACACCATAGCTTCAAAAATCTTAACAACAACTTTTGCAAACGCTTGTATCACAACTGCAAACAAGGTAAACACCATTTGGGGTAAAATCAACTGCAAACACATTTGGAAGAAGAGAGATTAGTTAATCATAATATCTGAAACAAAATTAAATTTTGAAAAACAAACAGTAAAACTGATTAAAAAGTTCAGAAATCTTAAAAGTATGACGACATTAATCTGATTAGGGTAGAAAATTGCAATCTTGCATTAAAAACTGATGGAAATTATAAGAAATTTGATGAAACTAGAAGACTGAGTTGACTCAACTATTTCGCCCGATCCTCAGAGCTCTTTTTTTTATTTTAAGAAACTTAAGTGGCCTTTCCTCAATCTCTACTGATTTTAGGCCACCAGTAAAATTGTATTATTATTTCTTATGTATCCTATTTTTAAGGGTATAATTGGCAATCAAACTTTAATATAACATATCTAAAAATTCGTGTCTTGGAATTTTACAAATTTTATTTCATTGGAAAGGTTATAAAAAAATCTACGCAACGAGTACAAACAACAACATCAAATTTAGAATTTTTACGAAAATTTCGGAGGTATTTATCATTTTAGGCACAATTATAGAAAATTAAATGTACATATCCATTATGCAAACCACCTCATAGTACATAATACTTTATGTAGCCATATTTTAGTTTATGCATCAACTAATTTTCCGTTGCAACTAATAAAACCACGTACTCCCTCCGTTTCAAAAAAAGTGATATTTTCACTTTAGGCACAATTCTCGAAAATTGAATGCATAGCCACTATGCAAACAACCACAAAGGATGCATAACACATCGTGCAACCATATTTTGGTTTATGGATTGACTAATTTTCTGTTTCAGAAAAAGTGATACTTTCACATTATGTTTTAGGAAAAGTGATATTTTCATTCAGTTTCGGGAAAACTGATACTTTCGCCTCGTTCCGAAAAAAGTAATACTTCACCCCCGTTTCATCAGTTTTTCTGAAACGGAGCGAAAGTATCACTTTTTCGGAAACGGGCGAAAGTATCACTTTTTCTGAAGCGGCACAAAATTATCATTTTGGGACGAAAGTATCACTTTTTCTGAAACGATACGAAGTAGTCATAGACAAATCCCATCTTCAAATTATTTTTCGGTCGGCCCTCCCACCATAACAACAGCTGTACTAGTTATTTTTCTTCTGTTTTTTTCTTGATGAAGATTTATGTCTTTTTCGATCGGCCCTCCCACCATAACAACAGTTGTAGTAGTTATTTTTCTTCTGTTTTTTTCTTGGTGAAGATTTATGTATGAGGGGAGCTAAAATCATAGATTTACTGACTAAATAATTCTCTGAGCTGAGCAAATTTAATTTAGTTTTCGATTAAAATATCCTACCAAATTTAATTTAGTTTTCGATTAAAATATCGTTTGTGTCTCGTCAAATCTCTTTCTAATCTCCAATCATAAAAATTCGCTCATC
>NC_039365.1:129228103-129240600 GCF_003573695.1 Papaver somniferum
AAAAAAATCAGAAATTTTGTGTTCTTTTTTTCTTTATTCAAAAATTAATGAATTATAACACCAAAGTCTTGGTTTATCCATTCAAGTATATTGCATATTTTCGAATGGAAATTGTCATAATACTAAAGAAAAAAAAATAAACTGTTATCTTCCTTCTTTTCTTTTTCTTTTTTTTTTTGCCAAAAGATGAGCAATACAACCAGGATGTTTTACTTGTGGTCTTATGAACAACACAGTTCACTTCATTACAACTTCACTATCTGACTCAAAAATGATACTGTTGAAACCCATATATGCGGCCCACCTAACTGCTTCCATAAAAAGCATGTATTACCACTTGTTTTGCAACATATTCCGGATTCAGACCTCCATAAATGAAGTTTCCTTTTTTCCAACTATGACATCCACATGCACAATCACGGATGATTTTCTATATACTTGTTTTTCCTGTTGCAATAAATGCATCCATATAAATCTTTGCAAATCCCTGGTCTGGTGGCTTCAAACTTTCTCTATGAGAGCCATTTTTCTGGTTACACAATAACGCAAACTATATGAACAAATCAAGAAACCTGAGATGTAAAACTCATACAAAGATATCAAAGGTAAAAAGTGAGAAAGTAAATGAACACAAAAATTATAGTGGTTCGGTATTATTACCTGCGTCCACTTTGAATCAAAGGCGTTACTAATGGAGAATGACACAACACAAGGAAAAGAGTATAAATTCTCTGTGACCCTAAACTTGAACTTGAACACTAAAACTCAGCTCTCTTTCTTCAGAGATTTGCTCGGTATTTGTAGAAAAAATGCTTATATATCACTCTTTGTTATCTCATGACACATTTAATTTGATACCTCTTGCTAAGTGGCAATCTTATTTATACTTTATCTCCCTACGCAAACAACTGTGACCTGTTCGCGTGTATCATAGTTGGTTCGCTATAATTCCCAACTAGGTGTATGCATTGCATCCATGAATGGTCGTGATGACTAGTTCGCTGGTCCTTCAGTAGTCGCTTCTTCCTTTGTACTTATCTCCAATTTGCACCTGACAAACCTAACCCTACACATCTGTCCTTCGTATTTAATGTCGTGTCTCTTAATTCAAACTGGTTCATTGGTTTGATTATGCATCTTTCCATATGGTGCGTTATGATGAAGGCGAAAGATATCTCGAACCTGGGAGAGGTAATTAACTTTACAGGCTTTAATTCCATGCTTCTCATCATAACTTTTCCACTGCATCCATGCTCTGAGATGACTCCACGTAGTGTCTAGATAGTTTACTATCACAATTTGCCCCTTTTCTTTCCAATTTACCTAAGGATAAGATGTGAATAAAAACTTTCGCATGACCTTTTACCGCTGATACATTCTGAAGAGGTTAGTTTGGTAACCACCATGTATTAACTGCTCGCACGTTTGAGTACTTTATGACTTGTTTACATGCTGCCATCGGTTAACATTCCTTTTAGGATTTTTTTTTCCCTTTTATAAGATATCCTCCTTGGGTATTTCAAACTCATTTTCTTCTCCGACTTTCCTTATTCTCTGAATATTACTATGAATCCTCTATGCTACTGTGTATTTTCAACATCATCTTTTTTAATGTGTTTTTTCCTTTGTTGTCTTTATCTCTCCGTGGAGGTTTTCTTCAAAACTTTTCCACGACTTCTTTCTTATTCAGCGATGGCTCATCAACAAAGGGATTCTTCTGCTGAAAGGTTATCTTCCTTCTTTCGATCGATCTAGACACTTCTTTCTTCGTCTTTATTATCATTGACTTTGAAGTATTTCTTTAGTTGTTTCCTTTCTTTCCTTTTCAGAAGATCAATGACCAGAAAACCATCTGTTGTTGAAAGTGAGGTTCAGTACCTTCAAAATATTATAAATATACATGGTCTTCAAAGATTTAAAGTTTCTAATGCTCATTCGAAGGGTTCTTAGGGTTATATAACTTTGGATGTTGCAAAACAACGTTGGTATTCTACCAGGCTAATTGTTTGTGAAGGTCAGTTGAAGATCGGACATCGGTTACCTCCCTACAACCCTACCGACACTTTCCGAGGTGCGGGCCCAAAGTATTCCTCTTCGTCTTTCAGTATTCAGATAATTGGTGGAGATTACTCGGCGAAGATATTCGCCAGAGCCAAGGTTCCTGCACCAAGCGTGATGATTGCGTTCAAGTCCATAATCCTAATAACAATAGGCTTTTGTATTTTCCAAATACTTTTCTTTAGAACTACTATTCCCCACAGGTTTTGCAAAATCATCAAGGTTGGGGCTTGAACATTTCGCAAACTCCTAGTTCATCTTCAGTGGTCCCCATCTCCTTCTTGATGAGGATCCTCCAGTCTCCTCAAATAAAAATCTTCAAAAGACTCGCAATGTGATGTCGTTCAAGTGTCCACTTATTGTTGAAGGTCATGTTGTTTAGGGATGGATTTCTCCTAATACCACTGCACTTGGCGTCACTGCTTCCCATAGTCGCCTTTCTATCCACTATCACTAGGAACGGATATAGAATGACGAACCTCGTCGTTCTCAAATCCTTACTCTTATTTCCGATGACGAGGAAGGTATTAAAGTGTGGCTCGGTCGAACTCGCAAGCATTTCTATCTCAAGATTGTTTGTCAAGTTTAGTTGTCAAAACTATAAGTCTTGATTTCTATTCTACTTATAGCTAAGTCTCGGATTAGGATAAAAAGTGTAGTTGAGCTTTAGACTTCACGACGTTCATCGATTGAAGACGAAGAACTACTAAGGAGATCTTTTGGAACTTCATCAACAAAAGGTATGTGGAGACTTGAACTCATCTATCACTCAAAACTCTATATACTCTATATCCTATTTGAGGCAAAAATCGTATAGCTATATAGACTTCAATTATACACATTTGATATGTCGACCTGAGTTTAACTCGCTTACATATCTCTCGAAATATGTGTTGGTAAGCTTTCGCGTTAACCAAGTTCATCTTATATTCTTGACGAAACTCAAAAGATGATCATGTGAAAATCGTCTGGTAACATCTTACATGATTTGTGTGAGACAGTCATTTGATGTAGACTCAAAATGTTTCGTATTGATCATTCGATCACTTGAAAATTTCTTTGAAGCTAATAGTTTGTGTGAGACAGCTATTCCTGTTATCTAAGAATGTTTCAATGATTGAACTGGGAGTTTATAACAATTAACCATGATTGGATAAAACACAGTATTCGTACTTGTATGCTAACTGTTGCAAGTTATTCCAAGTCCGGGAACCATAGTATGCATACTGGTTGGTTTAATGAAAGTCCGAGAACTTAGTATGCATACCAATATGCGTACTGGCGTAAGTTCAGGTTCCGGGATTTAAATGAGTTTGGAAGGTATGCATACCCGTTCGCATACTGGTGACCCTAAACTTAGTTCGGCCACTTAAAGTATGCGTACCCTTTCGCATACTTGAGTAGGTTATGTTCTAAAATCTGTTTGTTCATGAACTAATACATTTATATAATAAGAAATTCAATATTTTGCAAATCGTGGCTATAATGATCATGAATTGATTCGAGTGAATCAAAATCTATTTTGCTTCAATTGTGTCTTGTATACTTCTACGAGAATATAAACAATTGAAAAACTATAGAACTAGTTTCATTTGAGTCATTTGAACTAGTTGTGATTGAGATAAACAAGGTTGATATGAAGGTGTTCATATGGCTAACTTCGGTTAACTATTGTTGAGCCAACAAGGTGTACACGTTTAGGTACGGTTATCCATGTCTAAATGAAGTAACTTTTCATTTGTGTGTAACAAGCTAAGTTCGATCTAACGGTTGAAAGATATTAGCTTGAGTCTAATCAGGTTTTCATCTAACGGTGAATATTGAATGCTTTATTACCAAGGGAGCATTGATTGCAAAACCTTATTTGAAGACTATATCAAGGAGAACTCTAGCAACTGGGAAACCTAATCGCCACACCTCTTGTGTGATACTAGTTGTGATTAGAGTCGATTCTCCTTTAAGCTAGGTTTTTCTAAAACCATTATAGGTTAACGACTTAAAGACTTCATTGGGATTGTGAAGCCAGACCCAACTATTTTCTCTGTATTTCCTGTTCTGATCTTGTTGTATTCTATCATATTAAGTACTATCTTCTCTAAGAGTTGCTCGAGATTTATTCTCCGATAGGCAAGATAAAAATTAGTCACAAACATCTTCGTCTCATCGTTTATAATTCCACAGTATCTTTTTTCGCTACCATGCGATTAAGATTATTGTGAGGTGATTGATATTACTAGGCTGTTCTCCGGGAATATAAGTCTGGTGTATTAATTGGTTCCTGTTCACCTTGATTTATCAAAAGACGGAACAAAACTCATAGATATTTTTGTGGAGACAGATTTATCTATTCAATATACTTTTCTGTGTGAGACAGATTGGTTTATCAAGTCTCCGACTTTGGGTCGTAGCAACTCTTAGTTGTGGGTGAGATTAGCTAAAGGAATCAAGTGCGTAGAGTCTTGCTGGATTCAGAGGTGTAAGGAACACGAATGTACCTTGATCAGTGTGAGATTGGTTAGGGCTCAACTACATTCTAGTCTGAAGTTAACTTGGAGTAGGGTAGTGCCTGTAGCGGCTTAATACAGTATGGTGTTCAAATTTGGACTAGGCCCCGTAGTGTCTATAACGTGTCTGTACCTCGTTAAATTTTTTTTTTGGTGTCTGTGTTATTTCTTTCCCGCATTATATTTTCTATATAATTGAAATATCACAGGTTTTGCGTAGTTCAATCAATTAGATAATCCAACCTTTGGTTGTTGATATAAATTGATTGACACTTGAGCATTGGTCTTTGGTACCGTTCAAGTCGTTTCACATAATAATCAGGTTCGCGGATTTCTATCTGTTTGATTTGTTGATTACATTGTTAAACAAAGATACAACTCTTAGATATATTTCCATTGATTGAATCTGACTGTCTAGTTGATTCTCCTGGAATTATATTGGAGTTTGTCCATACAAATTGCCTAAATAAAATATTGGGTGAGGTTGTTGAACCCCCGCCTTTTCAATTGGTATCAGAGCCGGCAAACACGTTTAAGACCTCATAAGTCTATGTTTGTAAGAGATCTGACTCTATGGACGGAGGTGATATCTCTATAAACGTACCTCTAGTATTTGATGGCTCAAATTACTTATATTGGTTTTATGCGTGCCTTTCTTCAAGCGCGTGATTTTCAATCATGGGTTTATGTAGTTAATGGCTATGATCCTCCGGTAGTTACAGAAGACGATGTAATTATTCCAAAGGATATTGGTAAATATGATGTTGCCGAGATTCTTGATGCAAAGAAAAATTCTGACGGATTAAATGCTATCATCTATGCAATTACCCCAGATCTTCAACACCATGTGACTACGTGCATTAAGTCTAAAGAAGCCCGGGATATCTTGGAAACTGTACTCGAAGGGAATACCTCTGAAATGGAAGCTAGGCTTCAAAACCTAAATTCTGATTGGGAAAACCTTCGCATGGCTGATGAAGATTCATTTGATGAGTTTAATCACAAAGTGTCTGAAATTGTTAATGCATCTTTTGCATTGGGTAAGACTATTCCTGAAAAGGACATTCTGATGAAAATTATCAGATCGTTGCCAGCCAAATAAGATTCTAAGAAACATGCCATCGCTGAAGGAAATAACCTTAACACTCTTTCCAGAAATACACTTGTTGGAAAGGTAAAGATTTTTTATCTTGAACTGAGTAGAAGAGAAAAACTTTGCTTGTCTTGTAATCCTGTTACTACATCTGAGGTAAAGCCTCGTTATCCTGAATTGATTGATACAAAGGATGAGAATTGCTTTAATTCAACTATTTCACTGTATGTACAACAGTTAAAGAAAACTCTAGGACATAGAAAAATAAAGACTCAAAAGAATTTGTCTTCAATAAATGAAAATGATAGAAAAGTTCACAAAAACTATGATAATGGAACTTGTTCCATGCGCTCTAGTCATTCTAATAAGGAGGTTAGTGAATTAACCAAATCATGGATGACAACTCCTGACTACTTTCCTGAGGAAGAATCCCGTGAATGCTCTCTCACTTAATTTTCTTATTTTCACTCTTGCCCCTCGAACAACTCTGATTGTTCCATGATAAACAATCTACCTTCCCAAGAAAACAAAATTGATCTTTTGACTAAAGATTTGTACTCAATGAGGAGTTTGTTTCAACTGGATAAGGAAGCATGGATTAAAAGGATTGAAAATCTGGAAAATCAACTGAAAACATACAAGAGAAAGCGACATCTCACAATCATGATTTTAAGAAGAGGAATCGATCAACTTTGATAAATTCTCTTAAACCAAATCAACATATTACTCTGAAATCATGTCTCTCTCAAATATCTCTCTTAATGAGAACGACATTAAATACAATGGCACAACAAATCAATTGTGTCCCCTGTTTAAAAACCAGGATCACCAAGAGATGGTGCACACAAAGGTTCTTAAAAAATCTCCTTTCAATAATTCATGTTATCAGAAGGAGAAAATAAAATCTCATAAGAAATCTACATCACTTTCGAAAGAGATTGTCACAGCCATTCATAGTTTACAAAAATAGATAAACAAGGTTTTAAGATCATTGCAAGAAAGGAAGACGCCCACTAGTGATAGTCCCCCTATAAAATGATATCAGAAACAAGGAATAACAAAATCGTCCTCTTCTCATAAGAATCCACCCGATCCTTTCTTGGATGAGAGAAATTACAATCTGTAATAGGTTCTAAGATTGTTTTTGTTTTTCCCTTGGACAAGGACTATAATCTTCAAGAAGGGTGTGAATAGATTTCTGTTATCTTCTATCTCGTCTCTTTTCCTTCTTCTCTGGAACTGTAATGTCTGAAGCCAATAACCGTTTATGTACTTAAACGGTTTTCCTATTAAAGTTCCTTTCTTGGATATCCAAAAATTTTGTTAAGGTTTTTGTCAAAGGGCTTTTTAGGAATTTGTTTATTATCTTCTTTATAAGATTGGAAGATTTCTTCCTATAAGCAAGCATTTCATTTTATCTATCATGTCATTATCAAGTCTTTCAAGTAAAGAAAATGATGTCTGGACTGTTCTTTTTCCCTCTAAGAAAGTTCGTTTTGGTTCATCCAATAATGAGATGTGTCATGAAAAACGTGATTCTTCTTCTGATGAGAATCCTATTGTCTTTCATTTTGGAAAACTCTCATTAACCATGAATCTTATCCTAGAATAAGTACGTGCTTTGAAGAGTGAACTCGAGTCTTCAACAAAAAAACTTGAGGACAAGATGGATAATCTCGAATCGAGGATTGATCTAATTGAAGATGAGCTTGATGATTATAGGGAATATGAGAAGAGTCTTCAAAGTAAGTGAAATTATTTTTTGTTACTTGCTTAGATAATATCTGGGAAACCTCTTATGAGAATTTAATCTTGTATTTTAAGAAGGATAACTAGGGTTTGGAGTAGCAATTATTGTGAGTACACATTGCTATTGCCAACGATTTTCATCTTGCATGTTTTTACATTTATTATTTAAATTCTAAAGTTTATTTGGAAGATGATTTTGCAGTATTAATCTTTATTGGTTTTATATATTGAAAAAATTGTTATGGGATATATGTGTTTGCATCCATGAACTATGATTGTCCCATATATATCAAAAGTTAAGTCTATTATATGTCAGTATGCAAATATTGATGGAAGATAGAATGAACTTTTGATATCAAAAATTAAGTCTATGGAATCATTATGCAAATATTGATGAAAATATAATGAATCTTTAATTATTACGCAATATTGGTCTTTTCCTGATCCACTTCTTTGTGTAAGTATTGTGCGGCTCCGAAAGTTCTCTCATATTGAGAATTTACGATTAAATTAATCTTGGGTTCTATTGTGGTTAATTGAGCATTTTCGATTGAATTGATCATTTTCCTTGTGGTTAATTCAATTGAGATTTTTGGATACAAATTCATGTTTCATGTGATTTGTTAATGTCCAAAGAAATCCTTCTTTTCTTGTAAAAGTAAGGTCTCTCTTGTTGTTCTTTCGGGAATGACATTCTACGAGGGAGAGTTCTTAATTAAACTTGTGCTTAATTGCCGAATATTTGTGGGGAGTGTGGCTGTGGAATATTGTATGAGCTATCTTGTATCTTTATAAACTCCTTGATGAATGCATTTAGTTCCACTATGTGAAATCATTGAAAAAAAGTTGAAATGTTCTCTTTTATTCATGAAGTATCTCTATGAGAATTTCATTATGATCCCACTAGTTTTTGTACCTTTGCCAATTTATATTGACAAAAAGGGGGAGAATTAATGTGTAGTTCACACTACAAATACATATGGTTTACGGATCATTATGTAAGAGGGAGTGGTTTTCATTGTGAGATGGAGTATTGACTAAGGGGCGGTGATACATATCACCATAGTATTATTGTCAAAGTTGTGATGCAATTGGACTTTGATGTTGTGTAATAATACTATGACACTGTATAACAATGATTGAGAGATACTGTTTTCTCATTGTTATAGCTACCGATCTTCAACAACTATGGTGCTGAGTTGAACACGTTCAGAATCACTAGAGTACTTGGAAGTAACGAAGATTTCGAGTAATATTGAAGAACCAAGGAAATCAAGCATCTGTATGAGAAGCTACAAAGTTTATTTATTTTGTAATGCATATGTATTGATAGTTTTGTCAGTAAAATTGACAAAGGGGGAGATTGTTAGAGCACTGCTCGGTCGAACTCGCAAGCGTTTCTATCTCAAGCTTGTTTGTCAAGTTTAGTTGTCAAAACTATAAATCTTGATTTCTAGTCTACTAATAGCTAAGTCTCGTATTAGGATAAAAAGTGTAGGTGAGATTTAGACTTCACGGCGTTCATCAATTGAAGACGAAGAACTACTAAGGGGAGCTTGTGGAACTTCATCAACCAAAGGTACGTGGAGACTTGAACTCATCTATCACTCAAAAGTCTATCTACATTATCTCCTATTTGAAATAAAAGTCGTATAGCTGTATAGACTTTGATTATACACATTTGATATTTCGAGCTGAGTTTAACTCGCTTACATATTTCTCGAAATATGAGTTGGTAAGCTTTCGCTTTAACCAAGTTCATCTTATATTCTTGAAGAAAGTCAAAAGATGATCATGTGAAAATCGCCTGGTAACATCTTACATGATTTGTGTGAGACAGTTATTTGATGTAGACTCAGAATGTTTCTTATTGATTATTCGATCACTTGAAAATTGCTTTGAAGCTAATAGTTTGTGTGAGACAGCTATTTTTGTCTTATAAGAATGTTTCAATGATTGAACTGGGAGTTTATAACAATTAACCATGATTGGATATAACACAATATGCGTACTTGTATACTAACTGTTGCAAGTTATTCCAAGTCCGAGAACCATAGTATGCTACCCATATGCATACTGGTTGGTTTAATTAATGTCTGAGAACTTAGTATGCATACCCGTATGCGTACTGGCGTAAGTTTAAGTTCCGGAATTTTACTGAGTTTGGAAGGTATGCATACCCGTTCGCATACTGGCGAACCCAAACTTAGTCCGGCCACTTAGGTATGCGTACCCGTTCGCATACTTGAGTAGGTTATGTTCTAAAATCGGTTTGTTCATGAACTAATACATTTATATAATAAGGAATGCAATCTTTTGCAAGCCGTGGTTACAATGTTATGAATTGATTCGAGTGAATCAAATTCGATTTTGATTCAAATGTGTCTTGTATACTTCTATGAGAATATAAACAATTGAACAACTATAGAACTAGTTTCATTTGAGTCATTTGAACTAGTTTTGATTGAGATGAACAAGGTTAATATGAAAGTTTTCATATGGCTAGCTTCTGTTAACTATTTTAGAGCAAACAAGGAGTACACGTTTAGGTACGGTTATCCATATCTAAATGAACTCACTTTTCATTTGTGTGTAACAAGCTCAGTTCGATCTAACGGTTGAAATATTTTAGCTTGAGTCTAATAAGGTTTTCATCTAACGGTGATATTGAATGCTTTGTTACCAAGGTTTCATTGATTGCAAACCCTGATTTGAATACCATATAAAGAAGAACTCTAGCAACTGGGAAACCTAATACCCACACCTCTTGTGTGATACTAGTTGCGACTAGAGTCGATTCTCCTTTAACCTAGTTTTTTCTAAAACCATTGTAGGTTAACGACTTAAAGACTTCATTGGGATTGTGAATCCTTCTAGATACATTTTTGTGACCGAATTGTCCTCCATTTTCAGTATTGTTGGTACTCGATTTTCTACTTATTATGGTGTTTTATGTGTTTGTAGGTATTTTTGGAAAATAATTTTTTTTGGAAAATTCGGCTCGAAAAGTTGGTATAGGCACCCGGAGGACACATGTTGTTCGGACTCTCATTTTTGGATAAGGGTCACCTAACTGATAAGGGTCACCCCAGGGAGCCAACTTCTAATCGCACCCCATTACTGGTTAAGGGGGCTCCATCTTCTTCCTTGATTTGAAAAGCAAAATTGGCGGGAAATTTGGTTTCAACGGTAAATGATTTATTATCTTTAAGATAAGAATATCTTGTTGCCTTACAAACATGAAGTTTTGAAGAAAAAGGAAGTGATCTTGTATTAAACAAGAAACATATCCTTGGAAGATTTTATCTTGGATTTTATTCTGCGAATTAAAGAAGATATGGGTTTAGTAAAGACATGTATAGAATAAAGAAAAGGAAAAATTCTTGAAGATATTTTTAATTAAAAAGAAGAAGATTTTGGAGTTATGGAATAATATATTTGAGTGATGTGTATTTGTGTGTATAAATAGAGAGCTAGAGAGCACATTTGGGGGGAGTTTTGGAGAGAAAAGAAAATCACTGCTTTAATAATTTTCTCACATTTTCATCATTTGTAAACAACTTTTTGAGCCATGAATAAATATTTTAAGTGTGTTTTCGACGTGACGAGCTAATCCCAAACATTGGGACGACGGAGGAAGATGAATTTCATACATGGGTAAAATTATTTAATTCCTTTAAGACTTTTGCATTAATTTTAATTGAAATATGATTTGAATTAATTGGTTGTCATTTAATTTGATGAGGTATGCTTAGCTTAAATGTTTTGATACATCATGCTTAGGATTTACAACTAATCTTTTGAGAATCTACCTTGGCAAAATCAGAGTCCATGTTAATTTTATTTATCGAGCTTTAATTGTTGAGAATAAGTAAATTGAACCCTATGTTATGAATTCGACGAATCCTAGTCCCAGTAACTCTCTTCATCTTGTGACAATATTTTGTATATATTTTTCTTTTATTTTAGTTTATTAATTCTTAAAACCAATCTCATCAAGTCCGAGTGAACGTCAACTCTATTTACCACTATATAAAATTCGATCAATTTTTTGGCGCCGCCGACGCGGATTTTTTTTTAGATTTGTTTTTAGGCTTTATTTTATTTGTTCTTTTTTACGCATTTTGGTATTTTTTTTTCTTTCAGATTTGGAGCTAAGCTAAAGAAAAGAGAAAGTGCTGAAAAGAAAGGAAAGGCCCAAAAAGGAAAGAAAAGAGAACCTCAAAAGGAGTGAAGAAGAAGATTTCGTAAATAATTTTATTTTTATTTTTTTAGAAACTGTAATTAAGGTTTTTATTTTTGGACATTTTTTTTTCTTCTTTTCTTTTGGACATTGAACATTGGACTTTATTTTTAAAACCCTACGGAAGGGTAGTTTTAAATAAACTGTTTGCAGAGAAGGAGGGCGATTAAGATATCGCCTCGGCCCCTCGGGTTCGTACATGACATAGGAGTCGTGGCCCGATTCAACTTCAACGGTTCCTCCCCCGTCTGGAACGGGAAGTAAGAATTCTAAACACCCGCGAATCCCCTGTCAGCGGGTTTACTGGATGATTTCGTATGCATATATGTTGAGGACCTGAAATCAGATTTAATTTTCTAGTAAAAGGCAAGGCCTGGACAAATCAAGATAAGGACTCGGATTTCATCACCGTTCCCTTCTTGCTCGCCTTAGGAACACGTACCTGCGCGAATCTAAGCCTTAAAATTTGGACTAGAACGATACCGATAGGGTAACGAGCTTATTAGGAAAGTCGTTCGGAAAATATTGGTTACTCTTTTGAGCATACTTTCACGTTCATGATGGTTTCTGTGAGTTGAATACGCTGCCTTGTAACGCCGATGAGGCCTTGGGTATCAAAGCTCCACTGAGCTTCCCTCGTCTCTATTCAACTTACTTTAACTCGGATTGATTCCAGAGAGGTTTTTTCAGATTGTAACGAATTCATTTTCGAAAGAATAAAAGCTGGTCTAGAAACAATCTAAGGGAGCCATCATGCTTTTTGTTTGCTAGATAAAATAGGCTTGTTGTGGTCGAGTCAGCCTTCTTTGTGTTTGTTTAGAATTCCCTTGCAGTTAGGATGTCGAACTGG
>NC_039365.1:129240610-129241016 GCF_003573695.1 Papaver somniferum
ACATTTTTGTGACCGAATTGTCCTCCATTTTCAGTATTGTTGGTACTCGATTTTCTACTTATTATGGTGTTTTATGTGTTTGTAGGTATTTTTGGAAAATAATTTTTTTTGGAAAATTCGGCTCGAAAAGTTGGTATAGGCACCCGGAGGACACATGTTGTTCGGACTCTCATTTTTGGATAAGGGTCACCTAACTGATAAGGGTCACCCCAGGGAGCCAACTTCTAATCGCACCCCATTACTGGTTAAGGGGGCTCCATCTTCTTCCTTGATTTGAAAAGCAAAATTGGCGGGAAATTTGGTTTCAACGGTAAATGATTTATTATCTTTAAGATAAGAATATCTTGTTGCCTTACAAACATGAAGTTTTGAAGAAAAAGGAAGTGATCTTGTATTAAACAAGAAA
>NC_039365.1:129241026-129244606 GCF_003573695.1 Papaver somniferum
TTTTCGAAAGAATAAAAGCTGGTCTAGAAACAATCTAAGGGAGCCATCATGCTTTTTGTTTGCTAGATAAAATAGGCTTGTTGTGGTCGAGTCAGCCTTCTTTGTGTTTGTTTAGAATTCCCTTGCAGTTAGGATGTCGAACTGGCATAGCCAATACAATGATTATTCGACTGAGCAACATGAACATTATTCTTTTTATGACCATAGTGTGAATAGTGGTTGGGAACACCAAACTTTTGAAGGTTATGGCTCATACCATGGTGAGCCCAATTACTTTTCACATGAATACCGGTCATACGAGCAAAATTCCTATAATTCCTCTTCTCTAGATGAGGCACGTAAGATACGTGAGTCAACGCGTAAGTTACATTAGTCGACACATAAGTCAGCGGACACAGATGACTTAGTTATAGTCGAAAGAACGGTAACAATGAGTGAACCTTCTTTAGAATATAACCTCAGGAAGTTAGCTGAGTCAACATGCAAGTTAACTTAGTCAACACGTGAGTTTGCTGAGTCAACACGTAGGCTTGAGTTAGATACGGAAGAAAGAATTGCTCGAATTACACTGAATTGCCAATACATTGCTTCAAAAATCAACCTTGAAAGTGAGGAAATTTTTTATTTACATAATCAAGATGACAAGGATAAAATTGGAAGCAATAATTTAGATGAGGTTCAAGCATTTTCATGTTATTATGATTATGATGAGGATAGTGCTGATGAAGAATCTGAAATATTTAGACATAGTGATCAGGAATTTGTTACTCCGACTGAGCTTTATAATGATAATATTATTTCTAGTTCAAATCCAAATAATTTGAATAATTATTCCCCTATTCAAAAGGACAAGGATTTGACTAAAGATAAGACTTCCTTAGATGATGTAGTATTTCCTTTTGATTACAAAGGCGATGATAGTTTAGAGGAGCGGGTTTATCCTGAGAATATTGTTTTCGAGTCTAGCGATTTAGAAACATTAGTCTTAGAAAAACAAAATGAAATCGTAGAGATGAGTGAGGATGTACCTGACTTAGAAGAATCAATTGACCATTTTCAGGAATCTGATGACCTTGAAACTAGGGAAGTTGTGACTAGTCTTTATAGAGACACTGAAAACTCTAAGTTTGGGGGTGATTTTTATTCTCCATGTGCTTTAACTCTTACAAAGGTCCCTCACTTGGAATTTAACATATATGCCTCAACCATTTTACAAGATTATCTTCATACACGTTTTCCTGAACCTAATGATGTCCAGAAAGAAGTTCAGTTGTTAGAAACCCATCCTCTGGTTGATATGGTTAACCAAGGCTACGATACCTCGATTGACATTGTTTTCCCACCAAAAACTTTTTCTCCAATTGTGGGAACTTATGAAATTCAAATGTGTCAGATATTAAGTTTCGAGACTAAACCTAATTACTTTAGGAGATTAGGGTCGACATATTTGTTTAAGGAAGACCACCACTCTCTTTGTGGTCAGTTGTGTAAGTCAAATTTGATTGACTTTAAGGATCCACAATTATTTAGGTTATTATTATGTGCTTCTATGTTTTTATTTGAGTTTTTCCAGACTCTAGAACCTGAACATTCGGATCTAACTTTTGAGGAAATGCAACCCAGGAAAATATGTTATCTAGACCCAGTTATAGAACCTGAACCTGAACCACAGCTAGATGTAGTTGTATTTAATAGGAAACTAGACAAGGGTGTACTTTATTTGTTAACTTTCTTGGCATGGTGCAGATTCCTTTTACTTGTGATAGCTCTATTTGGTTTTGGTGATCTGCAGTTATTCCGGCTATTACTTTATGATTCTATAAGGTGACTAATTCTTTCTTAGTCTGGCTAAAGACTTTAAACTTACCACTTCTTGGGAGGCAACCCAATCTCATGCAATACAGTAATATCTTTCCTTAACTCTTTTGCTTAAAATGGTAACAATTTCTCCTTATTCATATGGTTTAAATTTTATCTTTAGAACATTGAGGAAAATGTTAGATTTAAGTTTGGGGTATGGGAGAAACTTTTTAGTTGCAATAAATAAACTCGAGAGCCTAGAAATTTATGTTTATTAAGGATGACACTAACCAATCTAAGTGGATGGAAGCATCTTGGTTATAGGAGTTGAGGAACCAATCTGATTAGATGGAAACATCTAAAGAGTCTATTCATAAAAGCACAGAGCTTAGGTGTTAGAATTTTAAAAAAAAAAAACATGGTAGTTTCGCCATATCTCGTTGAATCCTTCTCACCTTCTGTTTTTATTTTTTTATAAGTGATTGGGTGAAATAGAGCGATTGAGATACAAAAAAAAAAGACCAGACCATCAGACCAACCAGAATAAATTCAATAAAGTCGACCACTGGAGCCCTTGTATATGCCAGTTGTGTAGACCTAGAGTTAGGATTATCACACGCTGGTTCCCTTGTATATGCCCGCTATGTTGATATTAGTCAGATCGGTATCTCAGTCTATTAGGATAGGTTCACCTTAGTCAACATCAAAACCATCTATGTTTTTCTCTACATCCAGCTTCTTAATATTTACATGTGATTGGTTGACTCCGGTTATGATGTATAGAAACTATCTGAGTAGAGCTCTATCACTTATATGAATTTTAGTATTCTTGAGTGCAAACTCGTGTACATCAATTGTAATTTCACATCAGGGTACTTCCTCCTGTAGTCTATGAGAGTATGCCAACCAAGGAGATTCTTTAGTGCCTTCCAAGGTTTTGCATAGATAGCTAGGGTCCATTGAGATGAACAAGGTTGATATGAAAGTTTTTATATGGCTAACTTCTGTTAACTATTGTTGAGAAAACAAGGTGTACACGTTTAGGTACGGTTATCCATATCTAAATGAATTCACTTTTCATTTGTGTTTAACAAGCTCAGTTCGATCTAACGGTTGAAATATATTAGCTTGAGTCTAATCAGGTTTTCATCTGACGGTGATATTGAATGCTTTGTTACCAAGGTTTCATTGATTGCAAACCCTGATTTGAAGAATATATAAAGGATAACTCTAGCAACTGGGAAACCTAATACCCACATCTCTAGTGTGATACTAGTTGCGACTAGAGTCGATTCTCCTTTAACCTAGTTTTTTCTAAAACCATTGTAGGTTAACGACTTAAAGACTTCATTGGGATTGTGAATCCTGCTAGACACATTTTTGTGACCGAATTGTCCTCCATTTTCAGTATTGTTGGTACTCGATTTTCTACTTATTATGGTGTTTTATGTGTTTGTAGGTATTTTTGGAAAATAATTTTTTTTGGAAAATTCGGCTCGAAAAGTTGGTATAGGCACCCGGAGGACACATGTTGTTCGGACTCTCATTTTTGGATAAGGGTCACCTAACTGATAAGGGTCACCCCAGGGAGCCAACTTCTAATCGCACCCCATTACTGGTTAAGGGGGCTCCATCTTCTTCCTTGATTTGAAAAGCAAAATTGGCGGGAAATTTGGTTTCAACGGTAAATGATTTATTATCTTTAAGATAAGAATATCTTGTTGCCTTACAAACATGAAGTTTTGAAGAAAAAGGAAGTGATCTTGTATTAAACAAGAAA
>NC_039365.1:129244616-129244860 GCF_003573695.1 Papaver somniferum
CTGAGTCAACACGTAGGCTTGAGTTAGATACGGAAGAAAGAATTGCTCGAATTACACTGAATTGCCAATACATTGCTTCAAAAATCAACCTTGAAAGTGAGGAAATTTTTTATTTACATAATCAAGATGACAAGGATAAAATTGGAAGCAATAATTTAGATGAGGTTCAAGCATTTTCATGTTATTATGATTATGATGAGGATAGTGCTGATGAAGAATCTGAAATATTTAGACATAGTGATCA
>NC_039365.1:129244870-129257665 GCF_003573695.1 Papaver somniferum
ACATTTTTGTGACCGAATTGTCCTCCATTTTCAGTATTGTTGGTACTCGATTTTCTACTTATTATGGTGTTTTATGTGTTTGTAGGTATTTTTGGAAAATAATTTTTTTTGGAAAATTCGGCTCGAAAAGTTGGTATAGGCACCCGGAGGACACATGTTGTTCGGACTCTCATTTTTGGATAAGGGTCACCTAACTGATAAGGGTCACCCCAGGGAGCCAACTTCTAATCGCACCCCATTACTGGTTAAGGGGGCTCCATCTTCTTCCTTGATTTGAAAAGCAAAATTGGCGGGAAATTTGGTTTCAACGGTAAATGATTTATTATCTTTAAGATAAGAATATCTTGTTGCCTTACAAACATGAAGTTTTGAAGAAAAAGGAAGTGATCTTGTATTAAACAAGAAAGATATCCTTAGAAGATTTTATCTTGGATTTTATTCTGCGAATTATGGGTTTAGTAAAGACATATATAGAATAAAGAGATGGAAAAATTCTTGAAGATATTTTTAATTAAAAAGAAGAAGATTTTGGAATTATGGAAGAATATATTTGAGTGAGTGTATTTGTGTGTATAAATAGAGAGCTACAGAGCACATTTGGGGGGAGTTTTGGAGAGAAAAGAAAATCACTTCTTTAATAATTTTCTCACATTTTAGTCATTTGTAAACCACTTTTTGAGCCATGAATAAATATTTTAAGTGTGTTTTCGACGTGATGAGCTAATCCCCAACACTGGGACTACGGAGGAAGACGAATTTCATACATGGGTAAAATTATTTAATTCTTTTAAGACTTTTGCATTAATTTTAATTGAAATATGATTTGAATTAATTGGTTGTCATTTAATTTGATGAGGTATGCTTAGCTTAAATTTTTTGATACATCATGCTTAGGATTTACAACTAATCTTTTGAGAATCTACCTTGGCAAAATCAGAGTCCATGTTAATTTTATTTATTGAGCTTTAATTGTTGAGAATAAATAAATTGAACCCTATGTTATGAATTCGACGAAATCCTAGTCCCAGTAACTCTCTTCATCTTCTGACAATATTTTGTATATATTTTTCTTTTATTTTAGGTAATTAATTCTTAAAATCAATCTCATCAAGTCCGAGCGAACGACAAATCTATTTACCACTATATAAAATTCGATCAATTTTTTGGCGCCGCCGACGCGGATTTGTTTTTAGATTTGTTTTTAGGTTTTATTTTATTTGTTCTTTTTTACGCGTTTTGGTATTTTTGTTTGCTTTCAGATTTGGAGCTAAGCTAAAGGAAAAGAGAAAGTGTTGAAAAGAAAGGAAAAGCCCAAAAAGGAAAGAAAAGAAAAATCCAAAAGGAGTGAAGAAGAAGATTTTGTAAATAATTTTAGTTTAATTTATTTAGAAACTGTAATTAAGGTTTTTATTTTTGGACATTTTTTTTCTTCTTTTCTTTTGGACATTGAACACTGGACTTTATTTTTAAAACCCTACGGAAGAGTAGTTTTAAATAAACTATTTGCAGAGAAGATTGACGATTACGATATCGCCTCGGCCCCTCGGGTTCGTACATGACATAGGAGTCGTGGCCCGAGTCGACTTCAACGGTTCATCCCCGTCTGGAATGGGAGGTAAGAATTCTAAACACCCGCGAATCCCCTGTCAGCGGGTTTACTGGATGATTTCGTATGCATATATGTTGAGGACCTAAAATCGGATTTAATTTTCTAGTAAAAGGAAAGGTCTAGACAAATCAAGATAAGGACTCAGATTTCATCACCGTTTCCTTCTTTCTCGCCTTAGGAACACGTACATACGCGAACCAAAGCCTTAAAATTTGGACTAGAACGAAACCGATAGAGTAACGAGCTTATTAGGAAAGTCGTTCAGAAAATATTGGTTACTCTTTTGAGCATACTTTGAATTTCATGATGGTTTCTGTGAGTTGAATACGCCGCCTTGTAACGCCGGTGAGGCCTTGGGTATCAAAGATCTACTGAGCTTCCCTCGTGTCTACTCAACTTACTTTAACTAGGATTGATTCCAGAGAGGTTTGCTCAGATTGTAACGAATTCCTTTTCGAAAGAATAAAAGCTGGTCTAGTAACAATCTAAGGGAGCCATCATGCTTTTTGTTTGCTAGATAAAATAGGCTTGTTGTGGTCGAGTCAGCCTTCTTTGTATTTGTTTAGAATTCCCTTGCAGTTAGGATGTCGAACTGGCATAGCCAATACAATGATTATTCGACTGAGCAACATGAACATTATTCTTTTTATGACCATAGTGTGAATAGTGGTTGGGAACACCAAACTTTTGAAGGTTATGGCTCATACCATGGTGAGCCCAATTACTATTCACATGAATACCGGTCATACGAGAAAAATTCCTATAATTCCTCTTCTCTAGATGAGGCACGTAAGATACTTGAGTCAACGCGTAAGTTACATTAGTCGACACATAAGTCAGCGGACACAGATGACTTAGTTATAGTCGAAAGAACGGTAACAATGAGTGAACCTTCTTTAGAATATAACCTCAGGAAGTTAGCTGAGTCAACATGCAAGTTAACTTAGTCAACACGTGAGTTTTCTGAGTCAACACGTAGGCTTGAGTTAGATACGGAAGAAAGAATTGCTCGAATTACACTGAATTGCCAATACATTGCTTCAAAAATCAACCTTGAAAGTGAGGAAATTTTTTATTTACATAATCAAGATGACAAGGATAAAATTGGAAGCAATAATTTAGATGAGGTTCAAGCATTTTCATGTTATTATGATTATGATGAGGATAGTGCTGATGAAGAATCTGAAATATTTAGACATAGTGATCATGAATTTGTTACTCCGACTGAGCTTTATAATGATAATATTATTTCTAGTTCAAATCCAAATAATTTGAATAATTATTCCCCTATTCAAAAGGACAAGGATTTGACTAAAGATAAGACTTCCTTAGATAATGTAGTATTTCCTTTTGATTACAAAGGCGATGATAGTTTAGAGGAGCGGGTTTATCCTGAGAATATTGTTTTCGAGTCTAGCGATTTAGAAACATTAGTCTTAGAAAAACAAAATGAAATCGTAGAGATGAGTGAGGATGTACCTGACTTAGAAGAATCAATTGACCATTTTCAGGAATCTGATGACCTTGAAACTAGGGAAGTTGTGACTAGTCTTTATAGAGACACTGAAAACTCTAAGTTTGGGGGTGATTTTTATTCTCCATGTGCTTTAACTCTTACAAAGGTCCCTCACTTGGAATTTAACATATATGCCTCAACCATTTTACAAGATTATCTTCCTACACGTTTTCCTGAACCTAATGATGTCCAGAAAGAAGTTCAGTTGTTAGAAACCCATCCTCTGGTTGATGTGGTTAACCAAGGCTACGATACCTCGATTGACATTGTTTTCCCACCAAAAACTTTTTCTCCAATTGTGGGAACTTATGAAATTCAAATGTGTCAGATATTAAGTTTCGAGACTAAACCTAATTACTTTAGGAGATTAGGGTCGACATATTTGTTTAAGGAAGACCACCACTCTCTTTGTGGTCAGTTGTGTAAGTCAAATTTGATTGACTTTAAGGATCCGAAATTATTTAGGTTATTATTATGTGCTTCTAAGTTTTTATTTGAGTTTTTCCAGACTCTAGAACCTGAACATTCGGATCTAACTTTTGAGGAAATGCAACCCAGGAAAATATGTTATCTAGACCTAGTTATAGAACCTGAACTTGAACCACAACTAGATGTAGTTGTCTTAAACAGGAAACTAGACAAGGGTGTGCTTTATTTGTTAACTTTCTTGGCATGGTGCAGATTCCTTTTACTTGTGATAGCTCTATTTGGTTTTGGTGATCCGCAGTTATTCCGACTATTACTTTATGATTCTATAAGGTGACTAATCCTTTCTTAGTCTGGCTGAAGACTTTAAACTTCGCATTTCTTGGGAGATAACCCTATCTCATGCAATACGGTAATATCTTTCCTTAACTATTTTGCTTAAAATGGTAACAGTTTCTCCTTATTCATATGGTTTTAATTTTATCTTTAGAACATTGAGGACAATGTTAGATTTAAGTTTGGGGTATGGGAGAAACTTTTTAGTTGCAATAAATAAACTCCAGAGCCTAGAAATTTATGTTTATTAAGGATAGCACTAACCAATCTAAGTGGATGGAAGCATCTTGGTTATAGGAGTTGAGGAACCAATCTGATTAGATGTAAACATCTAAAGAGTCTATTCATAAAAGCACAGAGCTCATGTGTTAGAATTTAAAAAAAAACATGGTAGTTTCGCCATATCTCGTTGAATCCTTTTCACCTTCTGTTTTTATTTTCTTATAAGTGATTGGGTGAAATAGAGTGATTAAGATACAAAAAAAAAATACAAAAAAAAAATGAGACCTGACCATCAGACCAACCGGAATAAATTCAATAAAGTCGACCACTGGAGCCCTTGTATATGCCAGTTGTGTAGACCTAGAGTTAGGATTATCACCCGCTGGTTCCCTTGTATATGCCATCTATGTTGATATTAGTCAGACCGGTATCTCGGTCCATTAGGATAGGTTCACCTTAGTCAACATCAAAACCATCTAAGTTTTTCTCTACATCCATCTTCTTAATCTTTACATGTGATTGGTTGACTCTGTTTATGATGTACAGAAACTATCTGAGTAGAGCTCTGCCACTTATATGAATTTTAGTATGCTTGAGTGCAAACTCGTGTACATCAATTGGAATTTCGCATCAGGGTACTTCTTCCTGTAGTCAATGAGAGTATGCCAACCAAGGAGATTCTTTAGTTCCTTCCAAGGTTTTGCATAGATAGCTAGGGTCCATTGAGATGAACAAGGTTGATATGAAAGTTTTCATATGGCTAACTTCTGTTAACTATTGTTGAGAAAACAAGGTGTACACGTTTAGGTACGGTTATCCATATCTAAATGAATTCACTTTTCATTTGTGTGTAACAAGCTCAGTTCGATCTAACGGTTGAAATATATTAGCTTGAGTCTAATCAGGTTTTCATCTAACGGTGATATTGAATGCTTTGTTACCAAGGTTTCATTGATTGCAAACCCTGATTTAAAGACTATATAAAGGAGAACTCTAGCAACTGGGAAACCTAATAGCCACACCTCTTGTGTGATACTAGTTGCGACTAGAGTCGATTCTCCTTTAACCTAGTTTTTTCTAAAACCATTGTAGGTTAACGACTTAAAGACTTCATTGGGATTGTGAAACCTGATAGACACATTTTTGTGACCGAATTTTCCTCAATTTTCAGTATTGTTGGTACTCGATTTCTACTTATTATGGTGTTTTATGTTGTTGTACGTATTTTTGGAAAATAAACATTTTTGGAAAATTCGGCTCGAAAAGTTGGCATAGGCATCCGGAGAACACATGTTACTCGGACTCTCAGTTTTGGATAAGGGTCACCTAACTGATAAGGGGCACCCTAGGGAGCCAACTGCTAATCGCACCCCATTACTGGTTAAGGGGGCTCCATCTTCTTCCTTGATTTGAAAAGAAAAATTGGCGGGAAATTTGGTTTCAACGGTAAAGGATTTATTATCTTTAAGATAAGAATATCTTCTTGCCTTACAAACATGAAGTTTTGAAGAAAAAGGAAGTTATCTTGTATTAAACAAGAAAGATATCCTTAGAAGATTTTATCTTGGATTTTATTATGCGAAGAAGATTTGAGTTTAGTAAAGACATATATATAATAAAGAGAAGGAAAAATTCTTGAAGATATTTTTAATTAAAAAGAAGAAGATTTTGGAGTTATGGAAGAATATATTTGAGTGATGTGTATTTGTGTGTATAAATAGAGAGAGCTAGAGAGCACATTTGGGGGGAGTTTTGGAGAGAAAAGAAAATCACTGCTTTAATAATTTTCTCACATTTTCATCATTTGTAAACCACTTTTTGAGCCATGAATAAATATTTTAAGTGTGTTTTCGACGTGATGAGCTAATCCCCAACACTGGGACGACGAAGGAAGACGAATTTCATACATGGGTAAAATTATTTAATTCTTTTAAGACTTTTGCATTAATTTTAATTGAAATATGATTTGAATTAATTGGTTGTCATTTAATTTGGTGAGGTATGCTTAGCTTAAATATTTTGATACATCATGCTTAGGATTTACAACTAATCTTTTGAGAATCTACCTTGGCAAAATCAGAGTCCATGTTAATTTTATTTATTGAGCTTTAATTATTGAGAATAAATAATTGGACCCTATGTTATGAATTCGACGAAATCCTAGTCCCAGTAACTCTCTTCATCTTGTTACAATATTTTGTATATATTTTTCTTTTATTTTAGTTTTTTAATTCTTAAAATCAATCTTATCAAGTCCGAGTGAACGACAACTCTATTTACCACTATATGAAATTCGATCAAAGTCAGACCCGATTATTTTCTCTGTAGTTGCGTGTCCTGATCTTGCTGTATTCTATCGTATTGAGTACTATCTTCTCTAAGATTTGCTCGAGATTTATTCTCCGATATGCAAGATAAAAAGTAGTCACAAACATCTTCGTCTCATCGTTCGTGATTCCACAATATCTTGTATCTCTATCATACGATTAAGATTATTATGAGGTGATTGATATTACTAGGTTGTTATTCGGGAATATAAGTCCGGTGTATCAATTGGTTCCTCTTCACCTTGATTTATCAATAGACAAAATAAAACTCATAGGTATTCTGTGGGAGACAAACTTATATATTTAATAGACTTTTCTGTGTGAGACAGATTGGTTTATCAAGTCTTCAACTTTTGGTCGTAACAACTCTTAGTTGTGGGTGGGATCAGCTAAGGGAATCAAGTACCTAGAGTCCTGCTGGGATTTAGAGGCGTAAGTAACACGACTGTACCTTGATAAGTGTGAGATTGGTTAGGGCTCAACTACATTCCAGTCTGAAGTTAACTTGGAGTAGGCTAGTGTCTGTAGCGGCTTAATACAGTGTGGTGCTCAAATCTAGACTAGGTCCTGGGATTTTTCTGCTTTTGCAGTTTGCTCGTTAACAAAATTGCTGGTGTCTGTGTTATTTCTTTTTTTGCATTATATTTTCTATATAATTGAAATATCACATGTTGTGCGTAGTTCAATCAATTAGATAGTTCAACCTTTGGTTGTTGATATAAACTGATTTACACTTGAACATTGTTCTTTGGTACCGTTCAAGTTGTTTCACATAATAATCAGGTTCGCAGATTTCTATTTGTTTGATTTGCTGATTACATTGTGAAACATAGATACAACTCTTAGATATATTTCCATTGGTTGAGTCTGAATGTCTAGTTGATTCTTTTGGAATTATATTGGAGTTTGTCCATACAGATTGCCTAAACGAAATATTGGGTGAGGTTGTTAGACCCCCGCTTTTTCAGAAGGTAATGATAGGATGAGGATGAAGAGGAAAAAGATGAGAAACCTTTGATTCCTCGATCTAGCAAGCGATATGCTCCTGAGGGGACTCGTTTGGAGAAGGCAAAAAAAAATTCCTTATGTGGCCCCCTATTTTTTTAAAATTTTAACGCGGTCGTCTTTGTACATATTGTTGAGAAGAAGATGAAAAAGTATTTTGGATGGTCGCGAAGGTGTTGGTGTTTCTCCGAGAATTCAGGAAGTGCCTGAATAATATGTTGTTGGTGACACTTTCATGGATAGCTCCAGTGGATGTATCGCCGAATATATTGTGGTTGACATGACTCCTGAAAATCTTGATGTCAATATTCATATTCCTGGTGATAGCGATGAAAAGGAGGCTATTGGGTAGGCGCAAGCGAATGTTCCACTTCATGAAAACATAAGTGCATCTTCCCGAGCCTTTAAAATAGACTACTCATTCTACCAGGGTAGTGGTCCTTCAGTTGCGGCCGAAGAGCATGTTTTAGTGGTCCTTCAGTTGTGGCCGAAGAGCATGTTGTTTCTACTGATTTTAGAAGGGTGTCATATTCTAGGACTGTTGTTACTCGAGTAGGCAGTAGTAATACTGTTGGTGAAGATTATGGAGCTTGTGCTGAAAATTTTGGCACTCTTGTCGATGTGCTTGCAAATCCTGACTTTGACAGCATGTCTCATGAGGATGTATTGAGGAGGGTTCATCCGAAGAATGATGATATTTTTTAGAACATGCAGATGGTGGTGAGTTTTTCTATCGAATTTTGCGTGTGTCAGTGATACTATCGTGATATGCCCCTAACATTTATGACTTTTGCATATTTGAAAGTTGCTAGCAAAGTGGAGCACGAATGTGAGAATCCATTGGAATAATAGAATCGTCAGCTTCGTATGGATTTGGAAAACTTTCGCGGTAGATGATCTTTCTGTAAGGACCCTCAAGGACGTCAACGCTATTAGACTAGTCAAGAGACGATTTGACCGCTAATAACTCGATTAGTTTAACACGAAGGTTAATTAATAGGAATTAACCTAAAAACGATTTAGTTATGAAACTAGTACCGTCCGATAAATCTCGAAAAGTTACGCAAAATGGACTACTCGAACGTGTCAATCGGATATCGGACGAAGAAGATATCATTGATTTTGTTTGAAGGGAAAATTAGTCTTTTCGCAGTTAGCCAGGTGGCTGCCCCTGTTCAGCTGAACGTGTCATCCGTTGGTATTATCTAACAAAACCAAATCGACCAGATACACGTACAATTCTTCTCTTCTTCTTTCTTCTTCTTATTTATTCTTATCTTCTCTGGTCTTTCTGTTCTTCTTCTTCAGCGAAAAATTTAAGAATGAAATCAGAAACTTTGAGGTCGGGAATAGAGTAGACTTATTAAGGATGAGGTGATGATGGTGATGCTACTTCAAGTATTCTATTCATAATCTAAAGCAAGAGTAAATCAGTATGAATCAATTTAGGGTTCGTCTGTTGTTGTTGTGGAATCGACAGGTTCATTAGGTTGTTATTAGATAAAGATTAAAAGGGTGTTATTCAATTGAAGCTCTGGTGATGATTCGATTAATAATTGAAGAGCTAGGGTTTCTTTTTGGAAGCAGTAGATGAATCGAAGGAAATATGAGATGGGTATGATCGATTGAAGGCTGCTGTGAACTCAAACAAAGAGGAAGATAAATTAATAGATGAATTATGAGAATCGATAACTTAGGTTCTGTTCTTGAGGATTTTGGATAAAGAGGAATTGGAAGATGAATTGATATCTTAGGAAGGGGATTTGAGATGGGTTTTATGTTAATTGAATCGTAAAGAAGAATCAAAAGTCGAATCACAATTTCAGTAGAGGATTGGTGAATTAGGGTTTGTCCTGTTCTTCGTCAAATCGTGAAATTCGGGTTCTTGAGTCTCAATCACAGATAAAGAAGATGCATTGAAGGTTAAGAAGAAATTTAAAGGATGGGTTTGTTATATATAAATTTTTGGTTGATGTTCTAAGTTTGAATTAGAGAAAAGATGATTTGAGATTGAGAACTGATGATGATGGATGGACAGAGTTGAAGGGTTGATGTTAGTTTTGAGACAAGTTTCTGAACCAAGTCAAGTGAATAAGAGATCAAGATTCAATTGCTTGAGCAACACAAATTGGAGGTAATTATTGTTTTAAGTTAACTTGGTATTCGCTTTGGTTATTGTGTGTATGATGTTAATGGAGCTGAGATTGAAACGAATGTGTGAATCTGTGATGGAATTGCAGATTTAGTTTAGGTATATTTAATGAATTTCAGGCGAGGATTATATGTTTAAGATGTAGAAGTTGATGTTCTGTGTTAGAATGGCTGAGTAGTTGAAGATCTTGAGATATGAATGAACATATTACAGTGTTGTTTTGTTGGTAGTAATGTTAATAGGGTGAAAGTGGATAGTGGTGCTGTAATGAACTGAGTTGGAGATTGTTGGTGATGGTAATTAGTGGAATTGAAGGGTGTTGACTGAAGTTGAGGTGAATGAGGTTACCTGAGATGAAGTGGTGTATGTTTTTTAGGAGTTTGATTGCAAGTGCGAGGAGAATGAAATGGAAATGGGATTACTATTGAACTGAGTTGCAGGTAGAAGGAGATGTTGATGTTGTTGCACTGAAGTGTTGATAATTGAGTTAGTGATTTAGGATTTGAGAATACAGGTTGTAATGGTGGTGTTGAATTGAGTTTAAGGTAGTGGTATGAGAAGCAATTGTGTTTACTCAGCTGACAGCGGTGTTGTGCCTTAAGTATGGCTGTTGGAATAATTGAAATGAGTTTATTGTGGATGTGTGAACTCTTTAAGTGAAGAGTGTATGTTAGAACTAAAACTGCAGTGAAGATATGGATGTACAGGTGGTGGATTAGATTGTTGGAAGTAACTGTTACTGCTTATGGTGACGAGTTTGTTTATGCTGAGGAAATTTAGTTAGAAGTAAAGTGTAATCAAATGGGAGTTGTAGTTGGGGTTTGATTGTTGTCTAAATTGGAGCTTTGAGGCTATTGCAGCTACTGCATTTGTAGGTAATATAGACTTGTATTTGTGGTTAACTTGTGAAGTTCAGCTGAATTGAATTGTATAGTGTTTGTATGAACTTTTGTTCTTGAAACTTAGATATATTAGTCATCCAAATTAGATGTCTGAATAGTTTCTTAGCTGACCCAGTTAATCTGACCGAGTCAAGTGTGAACCCGACTCACCTGAATCAGTCTTGTAGACTGAGTTAACTCACTGAGTTTTCCCTTATCTTGACCTAAGTTGAATCGTTGACCGATTCATGTTTGACTTATTTGACCTTTGACCCGACGTTGACTGTTAGTTGACCCTCGACCGTTAGTGACTGTTAGTTGAATCTAGTGGACTTGGGGCTTATGGTAGTTTTCTTAATTAGATGTTTTGGACCTCTTATGGTCTGAATTAGCCTTTGGATTCTTCTACAAAGTTGTATATATATTCTTAAGACTTAACTATGGACTATAAAATCAATCTAATTGGATTAGTTAAATCTTTAGATATGCAAGAGATGGATAATAAAGAAGTGTAGAACCATAAATGGGCTTAGAATCATTAGATAGATTTGTATAATTCTTGTGTGAGCCATTTTGGCTAGCTTCTTAGACTTCTTGTGTGATTAACAGTTAGTCTATGTTAACAACGATCGATTCAAATGACGAACCAGTGGATCGTAGATCTCGAGGTAGGCGTGGCTTGTCATCAAAATAGGTGGGAATACATTTGACTCTTTGGTAACCGTTATTGTTTTCCTTTACAAAAGTTTATGTTTAACAAACTCACGTATTTCTGTTTGTGCGTTATATGCGTTGTTTAACTTGTTTTACGATAATACTGTTGATTCTGTTAATCTTTCCATGGTTTGGAAAGGACCTGTAATGTGTTGTGGTCAATATGAATTGTTATTGGAAATAAGAATTTCCACGTGTGGTATATAGGATACGCTCCTTCACATTTATACCTAGAGCTTTTATGATATATTGGTCGACAGTTTGCGAGTTCGGAATTGTCGACATCCATATTTACGATTAGGTGTGGATTTGCGAGTTCGGAATTGCACAACCATAGTATACATTCTTTGAAGAAGGAGTTTGTCCGTATACATTTTTTTTTAATTCTGTGAGGATATGCTCTTTCGCATTTATATCTACATGAATTCGGCTTTTATGCTTATATCGGTCGACAGTTTGCGAGTTCGGAATTGTCGATATACATATTTACGATTAGGTGTGGATTTGCGAGTTCGGAATTGCACAACCATAGTATACATTGATTGAAGAAAGAGCTTGTCCATATTCGTGTTTGTGTATCTCAGTTACTCGGTCACTGTTTAATGTCTGGGAAGTACATTATTGTTTTTCTTAATCTTGTTTATGATTAATTAGAAGTTAAATGTTAATTATTCTCACTTTCAATTTTCAGAGACAGATCAGAGTTGCGCAGCGAAAGCCACAACTGTTAACTCCGTTAATCAGTTAACTTCTGTTATGTTTGTTATGTTGTTTATTGTATCTGTAAACCAACTGACTATTGTATATGTATCATTTGACAGAAGTTCATGCATATATATTTTGAGCGGGGTTAATTTTGGGATAAGTTTTGTAGCAGATTTCTTAATTGAATGTTTAAGTATTTGAATTAGAATCGTGGTGCGTCTTTATTTAGTTAATCTCTTGGATTAGTCATCTGCTAGCTTAGGGGGCGCTACAGTGTTGGTATCAGAGCTCACTATTAGATCTTATATGGGAAACAATAGAAATAGCTAGTGCTAGTTAGTGAACTAGATTAGTTTAGAACTGGGTTGGGTTGTGAGATAAATCTTAATCACTAAAATCTATCAATAATTAAAAGATTTACTTGATTGATTGATTTGTTTTGTTTGGTTGTCTGTATAGGTAATGAAGTAAAAATTTAAGGGTACACCAATAAATTTAACTAATAAAGATTAGAGAGGAATTAGTCTAAAAAGCATGAACACATACACAGTTCAATACTAAAAATAGTGAGATTAGTATTATTGATAGATTTTCAATGTCACACAGAAATTTATCGAGTACCTTGACTTATAAGTAGGGTTGACAATTTATAATCACATACATATTGATAATTTTGTTGGGACTTAATAATATTTTTTTTAAGAGTAGTTAAAATAATAGTCCGACCATTAATGTTAAACATATTAAATGATAATAAAATCACAAATGATCATGATAAAAGTAATTTTATAACATTTATTAAATAATATTGTATTGAACTTTAGCTAACTAAAAATCTTACTAGGAAATGTATAACGGAAAAAAATAATAATTAGGATCAAGTAACAACGCAAAAATTATTA
>NC_039365.1:129257914-129258080 GCF_003573695.1 Papaver somniferum
ACCTGTAATGTGTTGTGGTCAATATGAATTGTTATTGGAAATAAGAATTTCCACGTGTGGTATATAGGATACGCTCCTTCACATTTATACCTAGAGCTTTTATGATATATTGGTCGACAGTTTGCGAGTTCGGAATTGTCGACATCCATATTTACGATTAGGTGTG